>NC_090845.1:119303415-119606445 GCF_028021215.1 Eschrichtius robustus | reverse complement strand
TCATATGCGCAGTAAAAATCCCATTAAAGTCCAGGAGCCAGACGAACCAGACTTTGAAATGATGTGGCTTCCAATTTAATGATTTCCTTAGTTAAGAATAATAGAGCCTCCAGTTTGCCAAGGAGTCGCAGGTGCTTTGACTAACACACCAATTTCAACAAGCTTGGGAAGGCAGTAATAAGGGGCAAGCCCCTGGCTTCTCTGACTTCTGTGACTGTGAGGGCCCATCTTCTTAAAGCACCACAAATACCAGCTGCCTGGAAGTCCCTACACTTCGGCCCCCCTGCCTACCTCCTGCCATCATGCCCACTGCCTTCACCTGCCTCACTCCCCCTGCCCCCGCTGTGCTGGCCCTTCAGGAACACCCCGTGCTTGAGGCTCTGTGTGCTCACTCGCCCCTATTCATCCCCTGCCCACCCAGAGCTGACAGGTTCACAGGGACCCAGGGGCCCGTGGCAGCAGGGAAGGACCGAAGTGAGCGGTAGGATTAAAGGTGTTTTTCTGTCTCCTCCCCAACTCCAACCCAACTTAGAGATGAGGGGACACCTACTTCAAATTCAACAGGTAAGGAAAAGTGCCATTTTATAATAGGAGGAGGTAGGCATCGCATACCAAAAAACACCCACTACAACACATCTTTGGGAGCACATTCAACCCTGTAGATACTGTCCAATTATTTCAGCAAAAAACAAGAAAAACACTAAAAAAAAATTTACCTATAAAATTGTAAGGTGCCTGATATTGCCTTATTTTCTAGGTAATTAACCAATTAAGCTAGGTAAAGTTACTTCAAAAGATTTTTTTCATACTACCTGAAGAGTAATATACAAGATTAAACTGGCTTTCTTTCTTAGACTTTGCCAAAATGCTCTTAAAAATGTCTGAAAAACACCATTTGGAAGACAGAAATTATGCCATCATCTGGTAATTTGAATGCTCCAAGATAAAACCCACAGAGGTTGTTGGGATAAAACAGAGAGTACCAATTTCAACTAGTGGACTGTATTTTTTTCTCATAACTGCCTTCCCCCATATTTTGAGGAAAAAAAATCAAAAGAAGTGTTCTCCCCTCATAATGTCTTTTTTATTGTATTCCTCTTTAAGACAAACCCTCGGGCTGTCAGGAGAGGCTTCGCTAAGCAAAATGTCTTTTCCCCCTAGAGCAGACAAAAGATTAAAGGAACAGTTGGCCGTGAGCCAGTTACCAAGATAAGAGAAAATCTGGTCAGTCATGGCTTTTAACCCTCTCAGTCCTTATCTGTGTCTCTCTCATTTTCTGTGGGCCAGACAGGTGCTCCTGGCCCCCTCAAAGCCCCTCCAAGCTTAGGCATGAGGAGACAGAAGCAGTGAACCACAAACAACAGATCATAGCCTAAAAGTCAAAAAGAAGAGAGGCTCTTGTCATAAATTCTTTCCAGTTACTTACAATCTCTTCCTCTACGGCAAAGGCCCAGCTTGCTTACAGCGGTCTTCTGCTAAAGGCAGCGAGACTGGCTGAAGGAAGAACTAGGAGAGCTAAAATCCACAGCTAAAGTTCACTGCTCTTTGCTAAGTAGAATAAGAATCCTCAAGGTAAATGGAGGTCACCAATGGGTGTCAAATGTTCCCATCACTGCCTCTCAAAGCTTGCATATCTCAAAGTATACACACCAAGGGGAAAACACAGTAACTTGTACACTCACAAGAGGTTTGCTATGGCCAAGGATTCGTTACTGGATCTCTCTTGTTCTAAAATACAGGCAAAAACAAGATTGGTTTTAGTTTGGTGCTTCAAAGTTGAGTGGATTTTCCCCTCCCTTCATCTGTGCTACAACTTTAATGTTAAAAATTTGGTATTTTTGTCTGTTTCAGTGGTGTATTCCTTTCTGTAGTAATTCTTCTAAATGTAAGCTATTACTGTATATAAAATATGTGTTCTTGGAGATAAGGTGCTAGATATTAGATTGTATGTGTCCATAGATAGTGTCACCCTCAAAATTGGGTAGTACATACATGTAAAGTTAGTTAATAAAATGCATGCAGAATTCTATTTGTGACCCACACCTTGGTCAGTTTCTGAAGTAGAACATAGTATATTTGTGTTTAAAGTTTTCTTTTTAAAGTGTATACTGCAGGATGTATAAGAGGCTCCAAGGTGGGGTGGCGGGAAGTGGTGCCTTTCATTCCTTAAATCCCTGGTATAATATACGACAGGTGAGAACTTATTCTGGTACAATTGGTCATTACTGTGACTTAATCGTCTTGGCCAAAGTCCTCGCTGGCAGTTCTCCACAACACGCTTGGCACTGGTACGCCTGTTTTCCATTCATTGTATAGAATGCAAAATCAAAAAAGACAATCCTTTCATCCTTAAAGAGCAAAGGCCCCAGGACAGGCTATTGGAGTCCTGTTAGCAGGATGGAAAGAATGATGTAGTCTCAAGATCCAACCAGTACCTGACTGTGAACTGACAGGGTTTGCATTGAGCAGATCTATATTGCGACCATCCCTGCCCTCCCAGAGCAGTACCAAAAACCAGAAAAAGGCTGCTCTGCTTTGTTATTTTTTTTTTCTTTGATCGGTTGCCTGAGAGATAAGAGAGCACAGATGGGTAAATAGATAAAGAAGTAGTGGGACTCCTCCGGGGGTCACAGCTAAGATGTTTGAGAATTACAATCGTATAGCAATGGCATTTGCATCAGACAAGAAAAGAGAACTATGAGATGAGTTTATTGTATTTTAAGAATAAAAATATTAAAGCTGAAAGCTATACATATTGAATAATTTCTAAAACTGCCTTTAATACCAAATTTTTTGTGCTGTTTTTGAGACTGAAAGCAGGAGGAAAATGCATTCAGTCAATAAACAGTTTTCTTTAGTATTTTAAATTTTGAATTTGAATTTTTCCTTTTCCTTATCAAAAAGTATTTGTAATTTAAAAGTGCCTTTTCAAAGGATTGCCAAACTACAATCCTGGGGCCAAGTTCCCAAGGGCACAACTTACCTTCAGGTGCACAAAAGGGGTGGACTTAATCCTCCTCCCCCCCAGCAAGAAGAGAAACCCCTTCACACCCCAGTCAAATTCATACATCAATACTGTTACACGGGTCAGTAGTCTCGGAGACTCTGCCCAAGGACAAGGTTTCATATATTGGTTGGCTTTCATTGGATCCTTTCTAAAATGGTTACCATGCATGTTCTTGCTGGACAGGAATAACGGACTCCTGCTTGGGGAATACAGAGAGATTGATGTTTGTGGTTTAAATATTATTAAGTAATGTTTGTGTTTCTTAAATAGGTGCTGTTAATCTGTCCTTGGTATATTCTTCTTAAATATGCTGAATAAAGTCTAATTTTAATGCGTGTATCTGGTTATTATGCCAAGCTCCATGGAAAACACGTAAGGGAGGGAGACACATAACTAGTTCTCTATCCCTTCTCTTTTGCTTGAACAGAGGAAACGGGGGGGAAACTAATTGTAGTACGCAGCAGAATGAAATAGATGGGCTCCAATGTTTCACATCGCACTATTCCAATATAAGGAATATGCAGTGGGAGGGGGGAGTCATCTTGAGGGGCTTGCTGGAAGAGGGGAATCTGCGGAGTCCTCTGTGAATGAAAAGGATTCCAAAGTGAGGGTGGTCAGGCTTGGAAAACAAACTTATGCTTACCAAAGGGGAAAGGTGGGAGGAGGGATAAATTAGGAGTTTGGGATTAATACACACTACTATGTATAAAATAGATAACTAATGGGGACCTACTGTATAGCACAGGGAACTCTACTCAGTATTCTGTAATAACCTATATGGGAAAAGAATCTGAAAAAGAATGGATACAGGTATATGTATAACTGATTCACTTTGCTGTACTCCTGAAACTAACACAACATTGTAAATCAACTATGCTCTCATACAAAATAACATTAAAAAAAAACAAAGTGAGGATGGGTGGGCAGAGTGGAAAAATGGGGCCAGGCGGTTTGCGGGGCTCCCAGATGCCAGCCTTAGTCTCAAGGCCATGGGGTTTGGGGGGTGGGGCTGAACAGGCTTTGTTTTAGGAAACAGTACTGCCCAGCAGCTGGCTCACCCTCACTGGGCTCCTGGCCCTTCCGTCTTGCTACTCACGGCCAGGACACCTCCCTCGGCGCAATTCAGCCACACCGACACCGTTGTCACCCACACCCCCCATTTTCCACTCCAAAATCTAAATACTGACTTCCGCGCTGTTATTTATTTCGAGATGTTCAAAGATGGCTGCCGTGAGACCCGCCCGTGGTCGCCTTTAACCTTGGTTTATGAACAACGTCCAGGCGATGACCTTCTCGTCCTGCAGAAATACATTTACCATCTAGCAAACTACTACCGCCAGTGCAAGCAAGTGCGCTCGTGAGCTCCGATAAAACTATCAGGCAGCAGAGTCCCCCGTAGCTAGAGCAGTTCCTCCTCTCAGGCAGGGTTTAGGGCTCGGCCTTCGATTCCGAGACTGAATGCAAGAGGGTTGAGAGGATCTGAAAATGCCACTGTCAAGAGACACCTTTGACCTTCTGTAGCCACTCCCTCCCCCCCCCCCCCCCACCCCTCAGGTACGCTCCAGGCCCCAGTCACAACCCTGCTCCTCCCAATGCAGAGGAAGGCCTACTACTGCTTACTGAACTAGTTTCTTCTTCCCTGAGGCAACTAGTCAGCTCTTACTCCGTCTCCCACTCTCTCAGAATGCAACCCCCTGACCCTGTCCCTCCTCATTCCAGACTCCCCTTCAAGGGCAACACCACCTCTTTGCTCCCTGCACCCACCAACACGTATTCCTCAGCTTGAGGGCGGCTTTGAGAACGTTCATGAACTGAAGGGTATGTGTAGATAGTTTTCAAACGTTTACCTCAATAAGACCAATACTTATCAATAAAATTTATCACAGAACAATGTATGATTTTCATGACTGCTCCCCCCAAACTGCAAGCTCAAAGAATGCTTGCAATACAAAGTCCCGACATTTGGGAAGTTGTGACGCCGGACTATTGTTGAGTAGAAGCAAAGAAATCCAAGAAAATTGACTCCAAAGATTTCGTATCTACACACAACTAAGTCACAATTGCACATTCTCAGCCTCCAAAGGCAGCAAACAAAAAAGGACAACCAACAACCAGAAATGTGCAGATTTAATTGAGGAATAAGACAGCAGTATCTGGTATTCCATAAATTCTATATGCTAAACCAATGCATATATATTTTTTTAATTAATTAATTTACTTATTTATGGTTGTGTTGTGTCTTCGTTTCTGTGCGAGGGCTTTCTCTAGTTGCGGCAAGCGGGGGCCACTCTTCATCGCGGTGCGCGGGCCTCTTACTATCGCGGCCTCTCTTGTTGCGGAGCACAGGCTCCAGACGCGCAGGCTCAGTAATTGTGGCTCACGGGCCCAGTTGCTCCGCGGCACGTGGGATCTTCCCAGACCAGGGCTCGAACCCGTGTCCCCTGCATTGGCAGGCGGACTCCCAACCACTGCGCCACCAGGGAAGCCCCCATATTTTTTAAGTGATCACCCAGATACAAAGGTGTAATATAGTTTGTACAATCAACTTAAAGTGGAAAATTTCACATTTTACCTAAGAGTTATTTGACAGTAGTTCTGATGCTCTAAGCAGATGAAGAAAAAAAAAAGAAGAAAAAAACTTCTCATCCAAAAAACCAGTCTACTCAACTTGAATTTTTTAAGGAAATGTGCTTCCTTTGTTCTAATTGCTTTAAATCAAACCCTTTTATGGTATTGTTTCAGGAAAATGTTACTTAGAATGAACCGACCTCCCAACCTTTTTTTTTTGTCCATACAATCGTATTTTGTGTCATACAAACTGAGGCCGGACAATGAGTTTTTAAATTGATAGATATTAAAAACATGCAATTGGAAGCATACATATATATCTCTATAGATGTTCCTATAGATACAGATATATATTCAAAAGCAAGGGTGATGTGCCTGGAAGCCTCTGGGGACATTCTTTAATCCACTTTCACCACACTGTAGATTTTAGTAATAAAACAGAAGCAGGAAAAGAATCCAACTGTCCCTGAAACAAAATGAAAAATATCTTTGTTAACCAGACATTATAGAACATCAAAGTAGCTTTCTCAAAAACGCCAAGCATGTCCGTTTTGAGGTGGAGCACTCATTCTCTAAATCTCAAGACTCGGACCTTATCAAATAAAAATCACCAGGCTCTCTTGCTGAGCAAAGAGGAGTCGCAGCAGGGCTGGAGGCAGTCACCTGGAAAAGGGTGAGAATCCATTTGATTGAACACCGCAGGTCTCTAACCAAAGCGAAGTAATAAAAATGAGGAACTTAAGTTCTCTATTTCAAAAAGGATCAAAAAAGTGCAAGGCTACTTTCTTTTTTTTTAAAAAAATAAATTTATTTATTAATTTTGGCCGCGTTGGGTCTTTGTTGCTGCGCGCGGGCTTTCTCTAGTTGCGGCGAGCGGGGGCTACTCTTCGTTGCAGTGCGCGGGCTTCTCATTGCGGTGGCTTCTCTTGTTGCGGAGCACGGGCTCTAGGCGTGTGGGCTTCAGTAGTTGTGGCACGTGGGCTCAGGAGTTGTGGCTCATGGGCTCTAGAGCGCAGGCTCAGTAGTTGTGGCGCACGGGCTTAGTTGCTCCGCGGCATGTGGGATCTTCCCGGACCAGGGCTCGAACCCGTGTCCCCTGCATTGGCAGGCGGATTCTTAACCACTGCGCCACCAGGGAAGCCCCCAAGGCAACTTTCTAACACAATAAACTTTGTACAACTTGCTTCAATTTTAGAAAATGTAAATAACCATTATCTACATAGCAAAAGCAGGAATAATCTGTTTACTTACATACTCAGAGAATATATTAGTTTTCTAAATCAAAGTTTTGCATTATTAAGCTTGAGAAACAGCCCATCTCTGGGGACTTATCCTAAAGAAATGGTCCCATAGAAGAAAAAAAATTACATGCAAAAGGTGTTCATAATACTGATTTATAACATTGAAAAGTCACAAACAAACCAAATGCCCCCAAATAGATGACTACCTAAACGATGGACTAAGATGAAATAAGACAGGCATCAAAAATGACAAATATAAAGCCATATAAAGCAGCATGGGGCAATATTTATAATATGGTGTTAGGTGAAAAAAGCCGGATCTTAAAGAACTCCCAGGCATCACACCTGTGAGAACACTGCATAAGCCTAAACCTGTCGACTACAGCAGAGCATGAACAAAAGAAGATACCTTTATATTTTAGGGTGACATGATTATGGACAAATTTTTCTTTAACATAGAATTCCATTGATGTTCATACTATAAAAATAAATCTTCAGATGACATTAAGGTCTAATGACTTAATTGAAGAAAACTCTAATAAGATTTCCAAATCCCATAGTCTAAATGGGGCACGCTGAGACAATTCAATCATCTAAGAAAACATCTTAATAACAAGATCACAGAAAGCTTTAGGCAGGGTTTGTTACCTTTTTCTATGCCGATTTCTAAATTTATCAATAGAATAACTTTCCATCCTATATACCATCATGCCACTTCCCTCCCATCCTACAAAGCTCCTTGTCAGGAGTCAGTATGGTACAGTGATAAGACCATGGGCTCTGGAGGGACACAAATCTCCTCTGTTGGTTACTTGTTGATCTTGGGCAAGTGACAGTTTTGCCAAGCCTCAGTTTTCTCAGCTGAAAAATGGGGATGATAATACCTATTCTTACTTTTGGCTTCCTTTTTTGAATCCAACAACTTCAAAGGTTCAGGTGCGTAGCTAACATATGTCTCTGAATCTAAAACACTCCTGATTTCAATTTGCTGCATATTATTCCCATAAATTATTAAAAATGTCTATGAATTCTCAACTTTTTGATGCTCTATTTAATGTACCAAATTGTCTCCTACCCGAAAAACAAAAATCCATCAACCCTCACATTGTTCTGATAGTTGGCTGAGCTAAAGAATCTGGACTCTGGAGTTAGGCAGACATTAGCTGTATGATGTAGAGCAAGATACCTCTCTCCTCTGTGCCTCATAAGTGAAAGGAATCATATCCCCACCCAGCTAACAGGCTTGACCTGACAATAAAAGGATAAAATACATTAGAGGCACCCAAGAAATGATAGCTGTCACTGATGTTCTGATCTGGGGCTTGAAAAATATGTTCACATGGGATTTATTTGACTAGTGTGGAAGTCCTCAACATCGCCTGTAGCTTGGAATCACCGGGGGAGATTTAACAAATATTATTGTCTGGGTCAATCCCCCCAGCTATGCTGATTTAATTGATCTGGGATGCAGCCTGAGTGTCAAGAGTTTTTAAATCTCCCCAGGTCCTAACATGCAACCACGGTTCAGAACCTCTGGGCTAGCCTGTCTTCCTTCCTTAAGTATGAAGAGAGGTGTGGAAATTTCTCTCCTAAGGGCCACGGTACCACACAAGTTAAAAGCAACGTAAAGGATCTGGAGAAATTAAAATATTTTTTTCTACAGCTCAATTGCTGGTACTACAACTTGAGGGTAGAAAAAGGGAGATGGGACAAAAAGGGAGAAAATTATCACTTTGGTGTCTTTGCCTACTTTTGCTTCGGGACAGAGAAAGTACTAAACCAATACTAGAAGTGTCCTAGTTTCTTTCTAAACCTCATAACCTTTTTTCATTAGGTGGAGTGATACATAACAAAAAGACAATCCAACCACAGGATCTTGAATGAGGCAGTCCAAGACAAGCAGAGAAACCCGTTTTCCCCCTGTCCTTTCTCTAATTGCAATTCTATAATGAAAAAAATTCAGTCTGATCTAGAACTGGCATCCAATACACATTTCCTCCGGGGCTTTCCCAAAGTAGTCATGCGCACTTGAAAAAGAAGAAACTAGCTAAATAAAACATTTTGAAAGTCTATCACATTCTATGCAATATAAACAAACCTTTAAAGAGGCTTTCCACAGTCACTCTGGGGACTAAATTCCAATATACATTAATTTGAGAATTGGCAGCTGTGAATAAGACACATGCAGAAAAGATTTTCCTAAAACTGGAATTAAAGCCATTGCACAGAGGAATAAAGAGAAAGTGTGTTTGGAGGAAAGGGTCTCGGGGACCTTGATTCTCCTCAGCCACATTTGATTCAGTATTCAGTAAGCACTTTATCTGGGCCTGGCACTTGCCAGGTAATGTAAAGGATAGAAAAGGGGGCTCTGGTGGGGAACAATGTCAGTGGCTGCGCAACATATCACTATTTATACAGAGGTCACAGTCCGAGACTTGGAAAGGACCCCTAACCCCTTGTCTTTCTCCCCTTGTCTTTTTTCCACATCTTATCAGTCACCAAGACCTGCCAATTCCAACGTGGAATTTTTTTTGAAGTGCAAATGTTTTATTTACATGCTTATTTAAATACTTCTTTTCCTCAACTAAATACTTACTGTGATAACAGAATACAATTGCTTTCCCCCTCTCAGTTGGTAACCTGTGAAATTTTTTGTTTTGGTGTTTACATACATAGGAAAACATCTTTATAACAAGTTTTAGAATTAAAGAGGAGACTGAGATTCAATAACACTGCCATAGCCATTAAAAGTGCCCGCAAATGGATGAAAATATTACCGGAATTCATATTACATATTAAACCACATTTTTTCACGTGCACGTTATTGTTAGGATTGGAAGAAAGTGGTGTTATTTACTGCAGAAACTCTTAATAGATACAATTTAATATAATGTATAAACATATTTTATACTCATTCTTGCATAATTGTATAATTTGTTATGAAAATAAAAATCAGAGATGGTAAATGTAGTTTTCACTGATTCCTTGATTGTTTATGTTTCCTTTCCGAGCTCGATGCTCTATCATTTATAAATTAATGTTTTCTGTGATCTTTTCTCTAAAAACTTTATTATCACTTCCAGAACATAATTGGCATTGATTTTCTTTTTATGGGAATCTTCTGAATCCATCCCCTCCATCCATCTGTCCATCTCCGTAGCCATTGGGTCTTAAGTCACACTCTCTTCATCTCTCATCTAGAAAACTGTCTCCTGGCTTGTCTTCACCTCCAGTATCCCTCTTGAATCCATTCTCTGTCAGAGTGATTGTGATATTTCCAAAACACAAGTTTGATTGCCAGGTCCCTACTTACAAACCTTTAATAGCTTCCCATAGCAAAAGTACTTAAACCCCGGAGGGTATCAGAAACCTTTTAAGCTGTTAAAAATACAGATCAGCAAAGATTCTGATTCAGGGGCTTTGGGATAGGCGCTGGGCATCAGATTTATTGGTTTTAGTTAGTTTTAAATAACTTCCACAAGTGAACGTAAGGCACACCTAAGTTTGAAAATGACGACTATATATGATAAAAATTCCAACTCCTTAGTGTCAGCACACAAGGCCCTCCAGGATCAGACCCTGGCCCGCCTCTTTAGGCCTTGTTCCTGCCACTTGATGCCTTAAATTTTAAACTCCCCAACCCCAAATTACCTAAAGATCTTTGTGCTTTCACAAAACTCCAGGTTAACTCTATTAGGCTCCTTACCACGATGCATGGAAACGATCTGTTTAGAGGTCTTCTCTCTCCAGATGATAGCCTTGAGGCTAGGGGTGAAGTCTTACTCAATTTTGTACCCCCAGTGCATAGCATAGTGTTGGGCACATTGTAGGTGGACAAGTGTCTCTTAAACTGAACTGTTTAAATTAACTGCTTAGCAATGTAAGCTCCATGAGGATAGGGATTTTGATCACTGCTAAAGCCCCAGCCTCTAGGGCAGTGCACGACATACAGTAGGTGTTCAATATATACTTCTTGAATGAATGCATGAATGAATGATGAATAGATGGCAGGAACTTGGAGAGGGCATCATAGAGAAGGTGCTATAAAGCTGGATTCAGAGGCATTTGAGGATGGGAGACAGCTATTCCAGATAGAGGGGAAAGTACCCATAAAGGCCTGAAACAACTAAAACCCTGGCAGTTTTAAGGAACAGTGAGAACCATGGCAGAGGGTTTGGAACATTAAGGGTGAGTGATCAGAAAATTAAGGGAATATTAAAAAGAGCATATAGGAGAAAAGACCGCAAAAGTAGGTGAGGGCCAGATAATGAATGATAAGTTAAGAACTTTGGATTTGATACCATAGGCAACTGGGAGCCAGCAAAGATTCATAAGCCAGAGAGTGAGATGAACAAATTTGTTCATGACCAAGACAATGACAATGACGATGATGATAATAATAATGATAATAGCTGATATTTACTAAATATTTATTATATGCCTGGCTCCAAGTTAAGTGTTTCACCTGTGCGATCACTCTGAGATAGGTGCTATTATGTTCTATAAAGAAATGGAGGCTCAGAGAAGTAAAGTGACTTGCCTTACAACACACAGCCAATAAGCAGTACAGTCAATTCTGCCCTGAGTGTTCTAGGGTGGAGATAATCAATATGGGCTGAGATGACCAAGAACTGCTTTGTACAGAAAAATACCTCAAAGAATAAGCAGCAGTTGGACAGGAAAAGCTTGAGGATGGGGGTAAGAAATCAACTCAGGTATGAGATGCCAGAGAACATAAAATGCACAAAACAAGAATGCCAGAGAATGCAGCTTTTGCTTACCTCTGGGGAAAAGGAATACTTCCCTTCCTTTGAAATTGTTTAGTATGATGCTCAAAACTAGAAGAATACTGGCTACCACAGGGCCCAGGGTTAGAATAGGTCTGTAACTACTTGCACTGGGAAAAATGATAAGACCCTGAGGTTTTTAATATCCTTCAGAACAGAGAACACTCTGTCCTGTTAATTCCTACAGCACCTGGCACTTTGGTCCATAAATATAAGCTGAAATCAAAATGAGCTGGAATTAAAGAAGTAATGGAATTATCCCAGAGATTACACTGGCCTTGACTCCCTCTATCCTAGAATAATGTGGAAAAATTGGAAGGATGTGCCTCTATTTTTTTTAAAGAAGGGCTGGAAGGGTTGAAGGGGCATGGAAAAGACTTGGGATAGTCTCTTTTCATCATCTATTCCTGAGGGCGATACTTCATTGCTTTACATGCACCTGTCTTCATTCTCCCAATTACAGGAAGTCCACCTGATCAAATAGAGGCCCACAGAGCAGATTCTGCAGGCATCCTTTGGTGGTTGGTTTAGCCCCACCTCAAAGAAAGTACCTCTTTCTTAAGGAGGACATAGAGAGTTGTGTTTAAGAGAATGAACCTTAGAGTCAGACCAACTTGGGTTTGAATGAATCATAGCTCCCACACTTACTAGCTGAGTGACCTTGAACAAGTCACTTAATCTCTCTGAGCCTCAGTTTCCTCATACATGCAATGGGAATAACATGACCTACACCTCATAATAATCAGACAATTAGGTGAAAATTAAGTGAGATAAATGTATGTTTCCATATTCCCTATTAGCACATTGCCAAGCCCATAAAAGAAGTAGTTTAGTAAATATTTGTTGGTTGGTTAACAATTAGCATTAATACATCTTTATCCCTTTTTGATCTTTTGGCCTTTAGAATTGAAATTTTTAATAAGACAGACACAACTTGGTATAATAAAGCACAAAAGGCCCACTACAGCTAACATTTGTGTGTTAAGATAATTGGACTTTTCCTTCAATACAGTGTATTTCATCTTGCACTGTGTGAGAACATTCTTCACTTTAGTGATACAATATTGTACGGTAGACACTCTCAAAATATACTGAACTTCATTCACTTCTTTTAGTGAATAAAAATATATTCAAAGCACAGACAGTGAGAAAGCCAACAGAAAAGCACTCTGCACCCGACTGATACTTCTTCTGGGTCGTAGAAACTCTTTGCATCACACTGGCTTCAATCACTGCACAGTGATTGGTGGTTCAGAGTCTCAGACTCTAAACATGCTCTCTTGAGATGAACAAAACTATATTTTGAAAATAGCATTAACTCCCAAGTAAAAGTGAGGTCCCAAAACAGTTCACTCTAGACCAGATTTCTTAACAGCAGTACTATTAACATTTTGGGCCAGATAATTCTTCGTTGTTCAGGGCTGGTCTGTGCATCATAAGATGTTCAGCAGCATCCCTAGCCTCTACCCACTAGATGTCATTAGCATCCTCCCAGTCATGACAATCAAAAATGTCTCCAGATATTGCTAAATGTCCTATACGGGACAAATTTGTCCCTGGTTGAGAACCACTGCTCAGGAATAAAAGACTGTGGCTGAATGCAAACATTTATATAAAATATTTAATTTACTACCCAATGGCAATGCAGCCAGGATTTATATTAAACCATAAACTCCATTATTATAATAGAACATAGCATTTAAACACAAAGAGAAGGAATCTTAAGTGTTAGATCTTAATTGGTTATTGTGATCTTATGTCTATTACATCAAACTAGAGATACATTATTTTGATTAATTTTCTTAAGACTTTAATGCATTTGTTGATATCGAAAACAAAACTTGATGCAAATAAAACATCACTAACTATCCTCCAATCAAGATCAAGTATCCATACGTGTGCCAACCATGAACATCCATTAGAGATCTGAGTAAAGTGATCAAATTAGAAGAGATCACAGCCTACTTGGTCATGCACAGACTTAGTTTCTTTTTTTTTTTTTTTTTTTTTATGGTGAGGACTTCAGTCCTTGTTGTAGAATATTTGGGGGAGAGGAAAGCCTTTCTTTTTTTTTTTTTTTTTAATCAATTTTTTTTTTAAATTACACTATACTAGGTGTGCTTTATTTATTTATTTATGGCTGTGTTGGATCTTCGTTTCTGTGCGAGGGCTTTCTCTAGTTGTGGCAAGCGGTGGCCACTCTTCATCACGGTGCGCGGGCCTCTCACTGTCGTGGCCTCTCTTGTTGCGGAGCACAGGCTCCAGACGCGCAGGCTCAGTAATTGTGGCTCACGGGCCCATTTGCTCCGTGGCATGTGGGATCTTCCCAGACCAGGGCTCGAACCCGTGTCCCCTGCATTGGCAGGCAGACTCTCAACCACTGCGCCACCAGGGAAGCCCAGACTTAGTTTCTTTAATGGCCAGTTTCTTAACAGCTGGTTAAACTAGTTATACTAAAACCAGTTAGGATTTTGGGCAAGTCACCGAACTTTAACTGAAATTTATCTTTGTCTCTACAATACCAGGTTTCCCTCCTGGTACCCTTTGGTTACATTATTGGTATATTGTGGCTTATCCTTCTTCTTCCTGTTCTTTGAATCCTATTTCAAAATGTTATTTACACATCTGTTGGTGTGCTATGAACTGAAAATTGGGTAGAGGAACATCAGCCACAATGTACATCACTTCCTTTGCCTCAAAAAATGAGAGGAAGAAAACAATGGGGTGTCATTTTAGACATACTGAGTTAACAAAAAAGAAAACCACTTTTTCAGGGTTTTTTGGTTATTGTTTCTTTAAAAATAATATTCAATGCCAGCCAAGGCTGTAGAGAAACCGATACAATACTGCTGATGGCAGAAAAACATAAAGAGCCATAAAAATATTTACGCTTTTTGACCCTGTCATCCCATTACACAGACTATCCTAAGGAAATAATCCAAAATGGCGGGGATTCAACAGTGAGGAAACAGTTAAGTAATCTGCTCAATAGATTAAACAGCCATAAAAATGGCAAATATAAAGGATATGTAGAAACATACTCAATATTGAAAAGTGACAGCTATGAAGTCTTCTACTTCCACTGTGATGCGATGGATGAATTCAAATACCAAAGAGAAATGTGATGACCACAAGGAACGGCTTTGGATGAATGAATAATTATTCTAAATTAGTGTGAAACTCTTCAGCATTTTTTACATGAGTGGATATTGCTAATTTTAAAGTTCTCATTTAAAAAAATCACTCTCAGAAAGATTTGTCTACAGCAAGAAAGAGTAATCAGCAATTAAGAACTATACTTTTGTGTACATCTATATTCTTAAGACTAATTGTTTAATTAAGAATGTCTTCCTCAAAAGTGAAACACCATGAACAGAGGCAATAAGCCTTGCTTCCTGCTGTGAACCTCAAAATGTAACGATGAAATGTAAAGAGATGCCATTTAAGAGCCTTACGCAGAGAAGGCTTCTTAAAGAACAGTTCTAGAAAACTGATGTCAAAAGCACACTTCATGATTTTAATAATTTTTTTCCTGATATGAACAATAACCAGGATTTACTTTGGAGGTTTCTCCTACCCATGATTTAATTTAAAAATAGATATGGAGATCTCTTTTTCTCTCTCTCCCCCCCCATATGAAAAATAATTTGCTCTGATTCATGATGATGACATAGGAAGATCCTGAACTCACTTCCTCTCATAGACACACCAAATCTGCAGCAATATATGGAACAAATTCCTCTTAAAAAACCTGTCACAGAGACCTCTTCACATGGGGCAAATGAGAGGGAAACCACATCGAAGGGGATAGGAAAGGCTGAGACACAATCTCACCATAAACCCCAAACCCGTCATGGTGACGCACATTCGGAAGGGAACTCAAGACCTGGAGCTTCTTTCTGAGGAGCAAAGCGTTCATATCCTATATGGAGCACTCCACCCTTTAAGATTGGCACCTGAGAAATAAACCCCCCAAACATCTGGTTTTGAAAAACAACAGGGCTCGCACCCATGAGACCCAAGGGGCTGATACAAACTGAGGTTTGGCTCTTAAGGGCCCACACAAAATCTCCAAAATATACAAACAGCTCACGCAGCTGAATATCAAAAAAAACAACCCAGTCAAAAAATGGGCAGAAGATCTAAATAGTCATTTCTCCAAAGAAGACATACAGATGGTTAAAAAGCACATGAAAAGATGCTCAACATCACTAATTATTAGAGAAATGCAAATCAAAACTACAAAGAAGAATCACCTCACACCAGTCAGAATGACCATCATCAAAAAGTTTACAAACAAGAAATGCTGGAGAGGGTGTGGAGAAAAGGGAACCCACTTATGCTGTTGGTGGGAATGTAAACTGGTGCAGCCACTATGGAGAACAATATGGAGGTTCCTTAAAAAGCTAAAAATAGAGCTACCATATGATCCAGCAATCCCACTCCTGGTCATATATCCAGAGAAAACCATAATTTTTAAAGATACATATACCCCAATGTTCATTGCAGCACTATTTACGATAGCCAGGACATGGAAACAACCCAAGTGCCCATCGACAGATGAATGGATAAAGAAGATGTGGCACATATATACAATGGAATATTACTCAGCGATAAAAAAGAATGAAATAATACCATTTGCAGCAACATGGAGGGACCCAGAGATTGTCATACTGAGGGAAGTAAGTCAGACACAGAAAGACAAATATCATATGATATTGCTTATATGTGAAATCTAAAAAAAAAGTGTACAAATAAACTTATCTACAAAACAGAAATAGAGTCACAGATGTAGAAAATAAACTTATGGTTACCAGGGGGTAAGGGGGGGAGGGATAAATTGGAAGATTGGGATTGACATATACACACTACTACATAAAATAGGTAACTAATAAGGACCTATTTTTTAGCACAGGGAACTCTACTCAATACTCTGTAATGGCCTATATGGGAATAGAATCTAAAAAAGAAAAAAAAAGAGAGGATATATGTATATGTATAACTGATTCACTTTACTGTACAGCAGAAACTAACACAACATTGTAAATCAACTATACTCCACTAAAAATTTTTTTTTAAAAAAAGGGCCCACACGCAGACTCACCGGCTCCAGGGCACAGAATAGAAGCAGCCTTTTGAAAGGCACCCAGACTTGATGTGAAAGACTCCTTTGCTAATTTTAAAGCGTTGGTCTGAAGGGCTGGGGCCTGCTGGGATACTCTCAGGGACAGAGGCTGGTGGGTGCCATCTTCTGCTTTCCCTATGCCTATCTAAGCTAGCTGGTACCATCTTTTCTTCTTTTATTTTCTCCTTTCTTTGCAGCGGGTGTCATCTTTATGCTTCAGCCAGTGGGCACCATCTTCCTCCAAATCCCTCTGCCTTGCTAAAGCCAGCAGGTACCATCTCCCTCATCTCTTATTTTATTTCCCATTTTCCTTTCTCTTCTTTCTCTCTTTTTCTTTTACTTTCATTTTTTTCTTCTTTTTTCCTTTTTTTTCTGTGGGTGCCACCTTTGCACTTCCCCTTTGCCTTGCTCCAGTCAGTGGGTGCCCTCTTCATGCTCTCCCCCGGCCATACTCCAGAGTGCTGTATCTCCCAGAGGGGAGCTTCTACACACATCTGGCACCCCAGTTATTACATATGGTGCCCTGATTTTTGCAGCTGCGGCCAGGGGACACCTCTGCATTGCCCGGCTCTGGTGGGCAGTGGGGCTTATGCCCACACGTCCCACAGGACTGTAACCAATGGAGAAAGAGTTCTTAAACAGCTACCACCCCCCCCACCCCCGGGCCCAGCAAGAGGCAACACACCCAGGGGCTCCTATTACCTTATCATCATAGCTTCAGCCTGAGGGGCAGGCTTCTAATTAAGTCCACATCTTAGGGCTGACTGTAAACCTTCCCTGAGACTTAGGAGGATGGGAACTCTTATATGAGTCTGGTGCCCCAGTTTTTACATTTAGTGCCCTGGTTTTTGCAGCTGCCTCCCAGGGATACCCCTTGATCGCCCGGCTCTGGTGGCCAGGAGGGCTGGTGTTCCTGGGTCCCATGGGACAGTAACAATTGGAAAGACAGTCCTTGGCAACTACCACCCCCAGGGCACTACACAGACAGCAGACTGAAAGACCTCCACAGGCGTTTTGTGAAGGAGGCCTACTTGCTAGTCCTAAATCTTCGGCCTTAGGGGCAGGCGCTAGGTTTGGCACACATCTGGAAGCAATGGAGCTGCTCTCAGGGAATGTACGCTGAGGAACATCACCTTTGCACTCTCCCTCTACCTTGCTACAGCTCACCAGTGCCTCCCAGAAAGGAGCTTATACACTCATCTGGAGCCCTGATTTTTGAGACTGCTGCCCAGCAGACACCTCCAGATCACCTGGTTCTGGGAGCCAGTGGGGTTTACACTTGCAGTTCCACAGAAGATATATGTGTATTCTTTAAAAGCTGCTGCCTGAGGGTCTGACTTTCAATCAGTCTGAATCTCGGTGCTGACCGAGATCCTCCCCTTTGAGACACCGAAAGGTTTTGGCACACCCTCAACTACTAGGAGCTACTAAAAATGAAATAGGCTGATGGACCTAGAGACTGTCATACAGAGTGAAGTAAGTCAGAAAGAGAAAAACAAATATCGTATATTAACACATATATGTGCAATCTGAAAAAACTGGTATAGACCAGCGGTCACCAACCTTTTTGGCACCAGGGACCGGTTTCGTGAAAGACAATTTTTCCACAGACCATGGTGAGGGGGAGTGGGATACAGTGGTTCAGGAGGTAATGCGAGTGATGGGGAGCAGCAGAAGCTTCACTCACTCACCCACCACTCACCTCCTGCTGTGCAGCCCGGTTCCTAACAGGCCGCGGACCCCTGGTATAGACGATCTTGTTTACAAAGCAGAAATAAGAGACACAGACTTAGAGAACAAACATATGGATATGGTGGGGGGGATGAACTGGGAGATTGGGATTGACATATATACACTATTCATACTATGTATAAAGTAGATAACTAACGAGAACCTACTGTATAGCACAGGGAACTCTACTCAATGCTCTGTGGTGACCTAAATGAGAAGGAAATCCAAAAAAGAGGGGATATATGTATACGTATAGCTGATTCACTTTGCTGTACAGTATAAACTAACACAATATTGTAAAGCAACTATACTCCAATAAAAATAAATAAATAAAATAGGCCACTTGGATAATCACAAAGTTTTGAGAGACAATCAAGAGCTAGGGCAGATTTCAACAATGAGGTTCATCTCCTACACAAGGCCAACCCTTCAAGGCTGGGAGAGGTGGCTATTTCATCTAACACACAGGAACCAACATAGTCAACCAAAATAAAGAAACAGAGGAATATGTTCCAAACAAAAGAATAAGAGAAAACCTCAGGAAAAAAAAACCCATTAAGGAACCAAAGTTAAGTAATTTACCTGATAAAGAATTCAAAGTAATGGTCATAAAGATGCTCACAGAACTCGGGAGAAAAATGGATGAATACAGTGAGAACTCCAACAAAGATGTATCAATAGGAAATATAAGAAAGTTTCAAACATAAACCACAGAGCTGAGAAATACAATAACTCAACTGAAAAATACACTATAGGGGTTCAATAGCAGACTAGATGAAACAGAAGAAAGGATCATTAAACTCAAAGACAGGGCAGAGGAACTCACCTAATCAGAGCAAAAAAGAAAAAGAATGAAAAAAGTGAAGATAGCTTAAGGGACTTATGGGACACCATCAAGTGGACTAACATTTGCATTATAGGAGTTCCAAAAGGAGAAGAGAGAGAGAAAGGGGCAGAAAAATTATTTGAAGAAATAATGGCTGGAAACTTCCCTAACCTGGGGAAAGAAACAGATGTCCAGATCCAGGAAGCCCAGAGAGTTGCAAATAAAATGAACCCAAAGAGACCCACTGAGACACATTACAATTAAAATGTCAAAAGTTAAAGACAAGGGGAGAATCTTAAAAGCAGCAAGAGAAAAACAACTTGTTATAAACCCCCATAAGACTATCTGTAGATTTTTCAGCAGAAACTTTGCAGGCCAGAAGGGAATGACAATATATTCAAAATGATGAAAGAAAAAAAATCCAACCAAGAATACTCTACTTGGCAAAGTTATCATTCAGAATTGAATGAGAGATAAAAAGTTTTCTGGGGTGGGGGGGGATAAACTGGGAGAATAGGATTGACATATACACAGTACTATATAGAATAGATAACTAATGGGGACCTACTGTATAGCACAGGGAACTCTACTCAGTACTCTGTAACAGCCTATATGGGAAAAGAATCTAAAAAAGAGTGGATATATGTATATGTATAACCGCTTCACTTTGCTATACAGCAGAAACTAACACAACATTGTAAATCAATTATCATCCAATAAAAATTAATTTAAAAACAAAAGTTCTCCAGACAATCAAAAGCTAAAGTAGTTCATCACCACTAAACTGGCCTTACAAGAAATGTTAAAGGGACTCCTTCATGCTGAAAAGAAAGGGCACGAGTTAGTAACAAGACAACTTATGAAAGTATAAATCTCACTGGTAAAGGTAAATATATATTAGTAAAGGTAGTGGATTAATCACTTATAAAGCTAGTAGGAAGGTGAAGGGGCAGGAAAATTTTTTAATTATTTAAAAAATTTAAAAACCTAATATAAAGGTTAAAAGACATAAGTAGTAAAAATAACAATAACTACAATAAGTTAAGTGATACACATAATAAAAAGATGTAAAATGTGACATCAAAGACATATAACATAGAAGGAGAGTAAAAATGTAGAGCTTTAGAATGCTTTCAAACTTAAGATCTTATCAACTTAAAATAGACTGTTATAAGTTGTTATTGGGTTGGCCAAAAAGTTCCTTTGGTTTTTAAGTAAAAATAAAAAGCACATTTTTCATTTTCACCAAGAACTTTATTGAACAATGTACTCACTGTTTTGTTCCACTACATTCTGCCATTTTTCAGGCAACTTCATAATTCCATCTTCCCCAAACTTTTTATCTTTTTGAGCAAAGAACTGTTCCAGGTGCCTTTTACAGTCTTCCAGGGAACGGAAATTTTTTCATTAAGAGAATTTTGTAAAGACCTAAATAAATGGAAATCCAAAGGTGCAATGTCTGGTGAATTCGGTGGATGAATCGGAACTTCCCAACCAAGATGTAACAGTTTTTGCCTGGTCATAAAAGAAACATGCAGTCTTGCGTTATCCTGATGGAAGATTATGCGTTTTCTGTTGACTAATTCCGGACGCTTTTCATCAAGTGCTGCTTTCAGTTGGTCTAATTGGGAGCAGTACTTGTTGGAATTAATCATTTGGTTTTCTGGAAGGAGCTCATAATAGAGGACTCCCTTCCAATCCCACCATATACATACCATCACCTTCTTTGGATGGAGACCAGCCTTTGGTGTGGTTGGTGGTGGTTCATTTCGCTTGCCCCACGATCTCTTCCGTTCCACATAACTGTACGGTACCCATTTTTCATCACCCGTCACAATTTATTTTAAAAATGGAACATTTTCATTATGTTTAAGTAGAGAATCGCATGTGGAAATATGGTCAAGAAGGTTTTTTTCGCTTAACTTATGTGGAACCCAAACATCAAAGCGATTCACATAACCAAGCTGGTGCAGATGATTTTCAGTGCTTGATTTGGATATTTTGAGTACGTTGGCTACCTCCCGCGTGGTATAACATTGATTGTTCTCAATGTCTCGATTTGATCGCTATCAACTTCAACTGGTCTACCCGACCGTGGAGCATCGTCCAGCGAGAAATCTCCAGCACGAAACTTCGCAAACTGGTTTTTTTTGTCGCAAACCACTTTTGACACATCCAATCATTCACGGCACCTTCACCATACACTGCACAAATCTTTTTTTGCGCTTCAGTTGCGTTTTTAGCTTTCTTGAAATAATAAAGCATAATATGCTGAAATGTTGCTTTTTTTCTTCCATCTTCCATATTAAAATGGCTACAAAAAATTCAGGTTTTTTTACTATTTATTTATTTATTTATTTATTTTTGGCGGTGTCAGGTCTTAGTTGCGGCATGCAGGATCTTCGTTGCGGCTCATGGGCTTCTCTCTAGTTGTGTTGCATGGGCTCCAGAGCACGTGGGCTCTGTAGTTGCAGCATGCAAGCTCTCTAGTTGTGGCTCACGTGCTCAGTAGTTGCAGCGTGTGGGCTTAGTTGCCCTGCAGCATGTGGGATCTTAGTTCCCCAACCAGGGATTGAACCTGCGTCCCCTGCATTGGAAGGCAGATTCTAAACCACTGGACCACTAGGGAAGTCCCCCAAAATGCAATTTTGATAAGTTTTTTTTTTTTAAATGCACGCTGATATGACAGCTGTCACAATACAATCTACCAAAACTGTTTCGAATGAAGTTAAAGACAACTAAGTGCTACTAGAGCCATCTTATGGAAAAAACCGAACGAACTTTTTGGCCAATCCAATATATATAAGCCTCATGGTAGCCGCAAAGCAAAAACCTATAGAGATACACAAAAGATAATGAGAAAGGAATCTAAGCATACCACTAAAGAAAGTCATCAAACCACAGAGGAAGACACAAGAGAAGAAGAAAGGGACAGAGGAACTAAAAAACAGCCAGGAAACAAATAACAAAATGGCAATAAGGACATACCTATCAATAATTAAATGTAAATAGACTAAATTATCCAATCAAAACACATACAGTGGCTGGAATGGATAAAAAACAAGACCCATCTATATGTTGCCTATAAGAAACTCACTTCAGACATAAGGACACACAGACTGAAAGTGAAGGGATTAAAAAAAAAAAGATATTCCATGCAAATGGAAACCAAAAGAAAGCTGTGGTAGCTATATATACACAAAATAGATTTTAAAAAGAAGACTGTAATAAGCTAATAAGGGCATTACATAATGATAATGGGTATAGAGGATACATATCTCAACATAATAAAATCCATATATGACAAACCCATAGCTAACATCATACTCAAAGGTGAAAAGCGAAAAGCTTTTCCTCTAAGATCAGGAACAAGACAAGGATGCCCACACTCACCACTTTTATTTAATAGAGTATTGAAAGTCCTAGGCAGAACAATTAGGCAAGAAAAAGAATAAAAGGTATCCAATTTGGAAAGGAAGAAGTAAACCTGTCACTGTCTACAGACGACACGATATTATGTATAGAAAACCCTAAAGACTCCACCAAAGAACTATTAGAACTAATAAATGAATTCAGTAAAGTTTCAGGATACAAAATCAATGTATAGAAATTTGTTGCATTTCTATACACTAATAATGAACTATCAGAAAGAGAAATTAAGAAAACAATCCCATTTACAATTGATCAAAAAGAATGAAATACCTAAGAATAAATTTAACCAAGGAACTGAAAGACCTCTACACTGAAAACTGTAAGATGTTAATGAAAGACTGAAGAAAACACAAATAAATGGAAAGCTATTCCATGCTCATGGACTGTAAGAATTAATATTGTTAAAATGTCTACACTACCCAAAGGAATCTACAGATTCAATGCAATCCCTATCAAAAGTCCAGTGGTGGATTTCCCTGGTGATCCAGTGGTTAACGCTCTGTGCTTCCAATGCAGGGGGCGCAGGTTTGATCCCTGGTCAGGGAACTAAGATCCCACATGCTTCACAGCATGGTCAATAAATAATAATAATAATAAAAATAAAATAAAAGTCCAGTGGTAATTTCACAGAAATAGAACAAACAATCCTAAAATTTGTATGGAACCACAAAAGATCCCAAATAGCCAAAGCAATCTTGAGAAACAAGAACAAAGCTGGAGGTATCAATCCCTTGATTTCAAACTATAACACAAAGCTATAGTAATCCAAACCGTATGGTATTGGCATAAAAACAAATACATAAATCAATGGAACAAAACAGAGAGCCCAGACATAAGCCCACACATATGTGGTCAACTAATTTACGACAAAGGAGCCAATAATATACAATGGAGAAAGGATAGTCTCTTCATAAATGGTGTTGGGAAAACAGGACAGTCACACGCAAACGAATGAAACTGGACACAAAAATTAACTTAAAATGGATTAAAGACCTGAAACCATAAAGCTCCTAAAAGTAAATACAGGAGGTAAGCTCCTTGACATCAGTCTTGGTGATGATTTTTTTGGACTTCACACCAAAAGCAAAGGCAACAAAAGCAAAAATCAACAAGTGGGACTACATCAAACTAAAAAGTTTCTGTACAGAAAAGGAAACCATCAACAAAAATGAAAAGGCAACCTACTGAACGGGAGAAAATACTTGCATATCATATATCTGATAAGGGGTTAATATCCAAAATATATTTTTGAAAAAAACTCATCCAACTCAATAGCAATAAACCCCCCCAAAAAAATCCAATTAAAAATGTGTAGAGCGGGACTTCCCTGCCAGTCCAGTGGTTAAGACTTTGCCTACCAATGCAGGTGGTGAGGGTTCAATCCCTGGTCGGGGAGCTAGGATCCCACATGCCTTGCAGCCAACAAGCCAAAACATAAAACAAAAGCAATATTGTAACAAATTCAACAAAGACTTTTTAAAAAAATGGTCTACATCAAAAAAAAGTATAAAAAAAATTTTTTTTAAATGGGCAGAGGATCTGAACAGACATTTTTTCAGAGAAGACAAAACATACAGAAGGCCAACAGGCACAAGAAAAGATGTTCAATGTCACTAATCATCAGGGAAATGCAAATCAAAACCACAATGAGATATCACTTCACACCTGTCAGAATGGCTATCATCAAAAAGATAACAAATAACAAGTGTTGGTGAGGGTGTGGAGAAAAGGGAACCTTTGTATACTGTTGGTGGGAATGCAAATTGGTGCAGCCACTGTAGAAAACAGTATGGAGATTCCTGAAAAAAATGAAAATAGATCCACCACATGATCCAGCAATTCCACTCCTGGGTATTTATCCGAAGAAAACAAAAACACTAATTCAAGATATATGTTATGTTTGTTCATTTGTTTTGTTTTTAGATTCCACATAAAAGTGAAATCATAAAAAAAAAAAGATATATGAACCCCTATGTTCACTGAAGCATCATTTACAGTAGCCAAGATATGGAAGCAACCTAAGTGCTCATCAATAGATGAATGGATAAATAAGATGTGGTATATGTTTGTGTATATATATATATATATATATAATTCAGCCATAAAAAAAGAATTAAATCTTGTCATTTGGCCATTTGGGACAACATGGATGGACCTAGAGGGTATTATGCTAAGTGAAATAAGTCAGACAGAGAAAAACAAATACTGTATGATTTCACTTGTATGTGGAATCTAAAAAAACGGAACAATTGAACAAACGTAACAAAATAGAAACAGTCATAGATACAGAGAACAAACAGGTGGTTGCCGGGGGTGGAGGGGTAGGTGGAGGAGTGAAATAGGTGATGGAGATTAAGAGATACAAAATTCCAGTTACAAAATAAATAAGTCAAGGGATGAAATGTACAGTGTGGGGAATATAGTCAATGATTATGCAAATCTTTGTATGGTGACAGATGGTAACTAGACTTATCATGGTGATCATTTTGAAATGGATAGAAATATCAAATCACTATGCTGTGTACCAGGAACTAACACAGTGCTGTAGGTCAATTATACTTCAACAAACAAACAAACAAACTCATAGAAAAAGAGATCTGATTTGTAGTTACCAGATGTGAGGGGTGGGTGAAGAGGAATTGGATGAAGGCAGTCAAAAGGTACAAACTTTCAGTTATCAGATAAATAAGTATTAGGGTTGTAATGTACAATGATAAATATAATTAACACTGCTGTACGTTATATACGAAAGTTGCTGAAAGTAAATTCCAGCACAAGACAAAAATTTTTTCTATTTCTTCTATTTTGTAACTATATGAGATGACAGATATTCACTAAACTTACTGTGATCATCATTTCATGACTATGTAAGTCAAATCATTATGCTGCACACCTTAAACTTATACAGTGCTGTATGTCAACTATATCTCAATAAAAATCTCAAAAAAACTGGAAAGGAAAAAATATATACATCCTCCACAAAGATTTTAGGGCTGTTACGATAGATGTAAGCATTTTATTACAAAAAAATGGGCAGAGGATCTGAATAGACGTTTCTCCAAAGAAGACATACAGAAGGCCAAAAGGTACATGAAAAGATGCTCAACAGCATTAATCATCAGGGAAATGCAAATCAAACCCACAATGAGATATCACCTCACACCTGTTAGAATGGCAATTATCAAAAACACAATAAATAAAAAGTGTTGGCAAGGATGTGGAGAAAAGGGGACCCTGTGCACTGTTGATAGGAATATAAATTGGTGCAGCCACTACAGAAAATGGTATGGAGGTGCCTCAAAAAATTAAAAATAGGGCTTCCCTGGTGGCGCAGTGGTTGAGAATCTGCCTGCCAATGCAGGGGACACGGGTTCAGGCCCTGGTCTGGGAAGATCCCACATGCCGCAGAGCAACTAGGCCCGTGAGCCACAACTACTGAGCCTGCGTGTCTGGAGCCTGTGCTCCCAACAAGAGAGGCCGCGATAGTGAGAGGCCCGCGCACCGTGATGAAGAGTGGCCGCCGCTTGCCACAACTAGAGAAAGCCCTTGCACAGAAACGAAGACCCAACACAGCCAAAAGAAAAAAAAAATTAAAAATAGAACTACTGTAAGATCCAGCAATTCCAGTTCTGGGTATTTAGCCAAAGAAAATGAAAACACTAACTCAAAAAGATACATGTACCCCATGTTCACTGCAGCATTATTTACAATAGCCAAGATATGAAAACAACCTAAGTGTCCACTGATGGATAAATGGATAAAGAAAACGTGGTATATGTATACAATGGAATATTATTCAGCCATAAAAAAGAATGTAATCCTGCTTTTTGTGACAACATGGATGGGCTTTGAGGGCATTATGCTAAGTGAAATAAGTCAGACAGAGAAAAACAAATACCGCATGCTCTCACTTACATGTGGGATCCTAAAAAACAAAAACAAACAAACAAACAAAACAACCAAGCTCATAGATACAAAGAACAAATTGGTGGTTTCCAGAGGCTGGAGGGTGGGGAGAGGATGTGGGCAAAATGGGTGAAGTGGGTCAAAAGGTACAAACTTCCAGTTATAAATAAGTCATGGGGATGTAATGTACAGCATAGTGACTATGATTAATAATACTGTGCTGCATATTTGAAAGTTGCTAGGAGAATACATCTTAAAAGTTGTCATCTACTCCAAAAATTTTATAACTGTGTATGATGACAGACGTCAACTAGACTTATTGTGGTGATCATTTTGCAATATATACAATTATCAAATCATTATGTTGTACACCAGAAACTAATACAATGTTGTACGTCAATTACACTTCAATCTAAACATTTTTTTAATTTAAAATAAAATAAAATAGATATGGAAACATTATACCATAATGGTATCTCCTGTCTTTCATGCTCTATGTAATTCAAGAAGAACCATGTGCTTAGCACTATAAAGGATATAAAATAGGCATACGATGTGGTCCCTGTTCTCAAGGAGATTCCAAGTTAGCTGGGGAGACATGCTAAAAAAGTCAGGAGGAGGGCTTCCCTGGTGGTGCAGTGGTTAAGAATCTGCCTGCCAATGCAGGGGACACGGGTTCAAGCCCTGGTCCGGGAAGATCCCACATGCCGCGGAGCTACTAAGCCCATGTGCCACAACTACGGAGCCTGCGCTCTAGAGCCCGCGAGCCACAACTACTGAAGCCCACGCACCTAGAGTCTGTGCTCCGCAACGAGAAGCCACCGCAATGAGAAGTCCGTGTGCCACAACGAAGAGTAGCCCCCGCTCGCTGCAACTAGGGAAAGCCCGTGCGCAGCAACGAAGACCCAATGCAGCCAAAAATAAATAAATAAAATAAATAAATTTAAAATATATATATTAAAAAAAAAAGTCAGGAGGAGACACGCCTAAACTCAGTAAATGGTTCAGTTTAAGAGGCTTAGAAAATACGCTGAGTAGGCAGAACAGGAGCCCAAACACCAAGGGACGTTTAGAACTTGATAGGGAAGTATGGCACTATTAAAGCTTTCAAATAAGAAGAGTGATATTATCACATTAGTTCCCTATTTAAACCCCCTCAACTTCCCATCACTCCTACAATAAAATCTAAATTCCCTAGTACAGTAGAGTTTTTAAGACCCTGGTAAGATCTGCAAGTTCCTTATGTCTCTAATCACTATTGCCACCTAGTGCCACCTTCCTTCTCTTGCCATCTTGAACTTCTCTGTGTTCTTTGAAGATGTCATACTCCTTCTCACTTTAGGACTTTTGAACACGCTGTCACCTCTGTTTGAAACACCTGATTATCCACCTCTTCTTCAATATCATTTCTTTCACAAAGCTCATCAAACCCATAACTCCTTCTTTGCCTTCCATCCATTAAAATATAAGATCCACAAAAGCAGGGGACCTTACCTGTCTTCTTCACCACTATGTCCCCAGCACCTAGCGCAGGGTCTAGCGCAGTGTAAGACAGAATAAGAGGCTTCTGAAGAAGAATAAATAGGGGAGTTGTAATTAATTAACTATAAAGCATGGAAGGGCTATGTTAAGAATTCCTGCAAAATAAGCCAAGGAGATGAGAGATTAGAGATGATGGTCAAAGGAAGAGAGCAATTAAGATGAGTCAGTTGGGGGGAAAGGAAGTGCTACATTCACTTTCTGGGGCATGCCGAGTTGGCAGTACCAATGCGACATGCAAATGTTCAGAATATAATTGGAGAGAGGTTATGACTAGAGATACAGATTTGGGAGCTGTCAGCACTGAGGAGATAAGTGAAGCCCTGGGACTAAATAAGCTCTAAAAGGGAGAGTGTAGAAAGAAAGGACTGAAATGCTGAAAGCTGAACCCTTGATAAAGTTAGGTGACAGGAAGAGGGAGGAAAACAAAAGAATTCACAGCGTGCTACAAGAAGAAGAATGCCAATCATGCTGGGAGAATTTCACAGAATAGGTGTTGAGTAGTATTTAGCTAAGAAGCCAAGGAGGATGAAGACCAGGGAAAGGCCTTAGATTTGGCAAGAGACCACTGAGAGCCTTGGAGAGTCACATATTAGCGACAGAAGCAATTCAAGTGGTGGAGCCAACCAAAGGGCACAGATTTTTGTCAGCAATGTGACCATTTGGGATGACATCTAACTTCTGAAAGAAGCTGTTGTAATATAAGACTCCCAGAAAAAGGCAGCCTGAGTCAAAGTGTTAGGTAATGAAGAAAAGAAAACATAATCCATCTAACTGCACATTACACAAATAGAAAAGCCAGTAACTCACAGGGGGAGAAACCCAAAACAGAACACATGAGGGGCAGAGACGACATGTACGCACAGCGATACGGATGAAATTCGCAAACAATCTTGAGAAAAAGAAACCAGACCCCAGTGAAGCCAGACGTAAAAGAGTAGATCTCGTATGATTCCATTTACCTACAAATCAAAAACAGGCCAAATTAACCGATGCTGTTAAAAGTCAGGATAGTGGTTGCCTTTTGGGGAAGGTGAATGGAAAGAGGCCCAACAGTGGCTTTGGGCATGCAGATCACGTACTGTTTATAAACGTGGGTGTCAGTTACAGATTGTGCTCACTGCTCTACACTTACGATGTGTGCACTTTTCTGCACGCATATTTCAGTAAAAAGCTTAAAAACCTCAAAAACAAACATGAGGGGCCTTCCCTGGTGGCGCAGCGGTTGAGAATCCGCCTGCCAATGCAGGGGCCACGGGTTCGAGCCCTGGTCTGGGAGGATCCCACATGCCGCGAAGCAACTGGGTCCGTGAGCCACAACTACTGAGCCTGCGCGTCTGGAGCCTGTGCTCCGCAACAAGAGAGGCCGCGATAGTGAGAGGCCCGTGCACCGCGATGAAGAGCGGCCCCCGCTCGCTGCAACTAGAGAAAGCCCTCGCACAGAAACGAAGACCCAAGACAGTCATAAATAAATAAATTAATTTTAAAAAAAAACAAACATGAGGAGGCTGGTAGACTAGAATGGTGAGATGCTCTCAGGCTTTTGGTTTTAAATAGAACTTTTTAAGTTCCCCAACCAGGGATCAAAACAGGCCCCCAGCAGTGGAAGTGGAAGAGCGGAGTCCCAACGACTGGACCGCCAGGGAGGTCCCTAAGTAGAACTTCTGGTGGCTGAGAGATGAAAGAAGGCCTGCCCAGTCTTCCCTTTACTGAGGAGTTGAGAGCAGCAGTACACGAAAAGCACCGAAAGGAGCCACCACCAAGATGCCCAGTTTCTCAGGTAATGTTTACATGTGTCTTAAGGCTTTGATTTCTGACAAATTTCCACTGTTAATTTTTGCATATTTGTTGAACCCGAGAGTTAAAATCGGAGAAAAATACTTGAAATGTTCCAAACTGATCTACACAAGTGATATGACTTGAGCTAAAAGCAGAACTTAAAAGTGAGGCAGGTAGAGATGGACCGCTGCTTCCCTTGGGTTAGAAAGGGCGTAAAGCTCTCCATCTTCATTATTTCTCCTACTGGATCATCTTAGAAACCATGCCATTTTTTCACCTGCTTCAAGCATTAATCTAAACAAAAGTTTCCATCACAGCAGAACCCAAATAACGATCCCAAATGAGTGATCCTGAGAAGTACACATCTTGTTCCTCACCTATAATTGCTTATATTGACTTAATCTCATTTTACTCATTTAAAAGTTATTCAGGTGAGTTAATTTTTTATGCTTGGGAGCTATTCAAAGGTGATTACACATAACCCTTACTGTGCTTTGGAACACATCCCTACTGTTTAAAAACATTCACAAGAGACAGTCTTACAGCTAAGTACATAAGGTCCCTCCAGCTCCCCGGGCTTTGCAATCTTTTATCTCCAAAGCATAAAAATGAACATGATGACTTTGTTCCCTCTTCCTTCCATTAATTGTTAATTGATGCTTATTATATTATGGCTATCCCCAAGTCGTTTTAGAGAATCTGAAATACACAAAGTAATTCTGTGCTTACCTGTGAAAAGGAAGAAAATCAAGACCATGATCATCGTGTACCCAAAGGACAAAATGGTGTTTGCAATGCCCGTGATTTGAAGTTTGGTAAAGAAGTAATAAACTGCACATAAAAAAAGGTAAACAGCTGTAAAACTGCTGGTAAAAAAGCCTCTCCACCACCAATGATAATCCTGCAAAAAGAGGTAGAAAAAACAAATTTTTAGATGAAATTCTAACTATCCATGGGTCAGCAATTATTGTCATAACAAGAAACATAAAATAGGCTCTGTAGGATTATGGATTAAAAGAAATAAAGGGGGAAGTTTGATAAGAAATTTAATATAATATGTACTGTCTGACTAATGTACATCCTGCTTGGGGCGCCCTAACAATGATAAACTCTTGGTTTCCAGGGGGACGATGCGTGCCCTCGGGGATTGTACTTCTCATGTGTGCGTCCTTTCTCTGCAGATGCTGCCTCAGCCCTGGAAGGCTTTCAGGTCAGCTTCAATTTACTGGCCAGAGCTGTGCTGGGCCTGAATTGATGCCTCAGGCCAGGTAAAAAAAGGTTAATATAGAAATTTAAGATAGACCTTTTTTTACCCTTTCAGTTTTATTGGGATTTTTATTGAGATATAACTGACATACAGCACTATCTAAGTTTAAGGTGTACAGCATAATGATGTGACTTACATACATCATGAAAATGATTTTCACAGTAAATTTAGTGAGCACCCATCATCTCATACAAAATTAAAGAAACAGAGAAAAATGTCTTCCTTGTGATGAGAATTTAGGATTTACTGTCTTAACAACTTTCATATATAACATACAGCAGTGTTAATTGTATTTATCATGCTGTACATTACATCCCTAGTACTCATTTATCTTATAACTGCAAGTTTGTACCTTTTGACTACCTTCATCCAATTCTCCCTCCCCCAACCCCTGCCTCTGGTCAACACAAACCTGATCTCTTTTTCTATAAGTCTGTTTGTTTCTCTAAGACAGACCTTTATGGTTAATAGGATTTGTTTTAACTGGCTAAATTCAGGACCCATGGAGGCATGACTGAGGTCAATAATCAGGTTAGTCTCATCCTGCCCCATGGGCCCTTCCTGATAGTAATTTTACCATAAAGGCACTGTGGTCAAGGGCCAAGGGGATAAAGTGTGCAGAAAAGGGTTAACAGCAGGTCTGAGGTTGCTATCTTTAGAAGGGTCTGCTTACAAGGTTGACTCTTGGCTTATATCTGGGAATTTGGCATTTAATCATTCCCTGACTGATGAGACTGGTTTGCTCTACCTAGACTGTACAAACAATGTGATTTATGGTGAACACTTGCTTTCCTTTTGGGAGTCTGGAATTTTGGGAGTTGCTAGGCAGAGGGTGCCTATGTGACTAGCTCGCGATAAGAACCTTGGATGCTGAGTCTCGAATGGGCTTCCCTGGGCAGACACGTTGCACATATATTCCTGCATTTTTTTACTGCTGGAGAAAGGAGCATGCTTCGTGTGTCCCCTCATGAGAGAGAGAAAGCATAGGAAGACTGCACATGGACTTTTTTCCAGGCTCCACCTGTGTCTTTTTCCCTTGCTGATCCTGTTGTGTATCCTTTTGCTGTAACAAACCCTAGCCAAGAAGACATCTATACCCTGAGTCCCTTGAGTCCTTCTAGTGAGTCACCAAACATGTGGGTGGTCTTGGGGGCCCCCAAAACATTTTCTAAGGAATAAAAATATACACATTATATGTCTATTAATGTATGTTTCATTAATGACTGTTGCAGATTTTCTATGACAAAATGTACCACAGAATGAATGAGTAGCTAAGTATAATATATACATAATTATATATTTTTTATCTTTATTCTTATAGCTCAAGAAAAAAATGCTCTAAGACATCATGTATATAATAATCATTCCCTAAACTCTCTTGTCACCTTTAGAGAGTCACATTAAACTACCAAAATAAGAGGGATTTAGGGGATTTAAGAAAACATGTTCAGGGACTTCCCTGGTGGCACAGGGGTTAAGAATCCACCTGCCAATGCAGGGGACATGGGTTCAAGTCCTGGTCCGGGGAGATCCCACATGCCACGGAGCAACTAAGCCTGTGCGCCACAACTACTGAGCCTGTGCTCTAGAGCCCGTGAACCACAACCACTGAGCCCACGTGCCACAACTACTGAAGCCTGCGTACCTAGGGTCCGTGCTCTGCAACAAGAGAAGCCACCGCCATGGGAAGCCCGTGCATCACAACAAAGAGTAGCCCCCGCTTGCCGCAACTAGAGAAAGGCCGTGCACAGCAACGAAGACCCAACACAGCCAAAAATTAATTAATTAATTAATTAACTTTAAAAAAAAAAAGAAAAGAAAACATGTTCACCACCAGCTTAGTCATCCAAAATGACATCAGGGAAAAATTGGGGATGGCATGGGGTAAAAAGAATTATTTATGCCCATGGTAACCGAAAGGCAACGAAATGAAAGAGAAAGGGCCTTTAGCAGCAATCTCAAACCCATAAGATGCAATCCTGGCCTAAGCTGCAAGAAAATTTTAATTGTTAAAAAGAAAACATCATCGAACCAGATCTTTTATATGTCTAAACTATCAAATCAGTTCCCTATATTTTTCTATGTTAACTGAATATTACGCAGCAATTATAGTAACTAGCCAGAGAGAAATTGCTTTCTGTTGAAAACTTTCCATCAAAGTAGCATTAACTTGATAGCTGCATCAAAATTAAAACGTGTCACTAGAAAAGCACAATATAAAAGTGATCCCAGGTTATAGAAACCATGCGGTTAACATTTATTTCAATTCCTTTCTCAACACACACCTCTAATTCCAATAATGCAAGTTTACAAAGCTTCAGATGCATTAGTTTCCTATGTCTTTACCTCAGTACACAAATGAAAATAACACAGCAAAACGGCAGCTTCTGAACAAGTAATCAGGAGAATTATAAAGAGTAAGAAAAGGAAGCCAAACATGAAGTACATCTGATGAGACCTGAAAAGAAAAACGACAGCTTTAAAATAACCTTTAACTTAACGATACACACAGAAAGATCCGTCCAACTCTATACAGTAAACTGTCACACACTTTTCTCACCTTGAGCTTTTCATTCCAAACCTTCATCTATCCGTGCAGTATCATCAAATCCATGTAGTATCCATGTAGTATCGAATATATATGTGTGTATATATATATATATATATACATATATATATATATATATATATATATATATATATATACACACACACATATATACACACACACATATATATATACACATATATATTCCCTTACCTACACAGCTTCAGAGTTTGGCCATATCCTCTCTCATCAGAATCAGTGTTGCTACTTACCCATATTTCTCTGATCCTATAATTTAGTTTTCACTTGAGACCCATCAATTTTCTCTACACACATTTAAAAACATGCTTTCTCTTTAGAAATGGAAGGTTGTAAATGCCATAAATACCAGCGACTACATTATACAACAGAAAACCACAGACTCACACGCCATTTTGCCTTTGGAGGTCTGTTGACAGGTAGCTTCCCCAAATAGGTCTTTATAGCATGACACACATAATTCTATTAAATATACTTTCAAACATGCATCTTTAAAAATATCTATGTGTGAATTACATTTAGGTCAAACTTCGAAGGAATGAAGTAATTTCTTTCATTATTATAGAGCGAGCTGACTAAATTGGGATAAGAAATATACATTTTTAAAAGCCTTCTGAAGAGAAGAAGAAACTGGTGAACCGATCAATATCCCATTTTAAAACCTCATGTAAGATATACACCTGGGGGTGAAGATGAAGGATGGAGGTTGGGGAGAATCATCTCTAGAGTTAATAAATATATACAAAGTTGTACACAACAAGCGTGCTGTTTCTCATTGAAACAAAAATTAATTCATCTATTAGAGAACGAACTTATGGTTACCGGGGGGAAGGGTGGGGGGAAAGGGATAGTTAGGGAATATGGTATTGACATGTACACACTGCTGTATTTAAGATGGATAACCAACAAGGACCTACTGCATAACACAGGAAACTCTGCTCAATACTCTGTAACAACCTAAATGGGAAAAGAACTTGAAAAAGAATAGATACATGTATACATATAACTGAATCACTTTGCTGTACACCTGAAACTATCGCAACATTGTTAATCAACTCTACTCCAATATAAAGTAAAAAGTTAAAAAAAACTTTTTAAAATTAATTCATCTAAAGAACCTTTCAGTTTCGCTTTAAAGTTACTTTTCCATCAAAAACATCTGGAAAATTTGGTTACTATAATCTATTTAGCAGCATGTTAAATATTTAGTTGCTGACAAGGTAACAGATTTTATTGCTTATCTTTTAAACAACTTTGACACAATGCTGTTTAAAAGGTGAGCAATTAATGTACGTGATTAAGCCTAATTTCCAAGGACTTCAAAGTTTTGTCCAGAAGATTCCTTTGGGACAAAAGTGTTATAAACACACACAGTTGGCGACTGCATTTTATTTATTTTATTTTATCTTATCTTGTTTTATTTTATGGTGCCTTTGCCCCCTCTCCACAAATCCTTCCACAGTAACACCCCACTTGGCCAGCTCCCGAAACCAAAATGCTGTCAAGAATCAGGAAGTAAGAAAAAAAGGGACTTGGAGCAACTGAAATAGCTGTCACAAAGCAGGGGCACTAAAGCTGTGGCACTTTAATCAGAGAGTACCTGTTCTTACTTCACATGCATTTCTAACTATCTTGGTTATTAGACTTCTTAAATTACAACAGATTAAAAGTAGTAGATAAAAAGAGGAAAGTTATAAGGAAAAGGCATCTGACATCACAACTAACAGTTGACAGAAAGGAAGATAGAAAACTATTACTTATAGCTCAGTACAGATGAAGACCCAAAATCAGTGGTCTTCAAATTATTTTTAGCAGAGAAACTCTAAATGAAATCTTGCATGGAAGGCCAGTATGGAAAACGGATACAAATCAGAGCTGCCCCTTCCCATCTTTACGCACCTCCCTCCAAGGGACACCCCCATCCCACCCCTTGCAAAGTCTCAAAGAAGCACAGTTTGAGACCAACTTTTCTAAGTCACCTGGAAAGGCTTAAAAAGAGGTTATTAATTTCCAAAAAGGAAATCTTTATAGACATTTCCATCCAAAAGTAGCTTTAAAATTTTGTGAATTAAGTCTTAGTTTCCTAGGAAATTCCCTCAGGTCAGATTGCTATTTCCTGGATAAAACAGGGTAGCAAATAAAGTTTTACCATACCAGAATTTAACCTCTTTGACATATAAAAAAATTAATTTATTAACATTTAATATTTTTGAGATTATGAAGATACAATACTCACCAAATACTGTTTAGAATGCAAAAGAGTTGAATAAAAATACAGCCAAAAGGTAAAATGTCACTGATGATGAGGCCAAAAAGTGGTTTTCTAATGAAAGTCTGTTGAGGAATCTGACGGGGAACCTGGTTTGTGCGAACTGGATACCTAAACTGCTCGAAAATAAATGAAATGAAAATCAGAATGAAACAAAAGTGAAGTAAATTTATACAGATACCATCAAAATACACAATCTTGAATCTGAATATTTCCAAGAGCAGTTATGTGGGCAGAGGCTAGACCAATGCTGTGCAACAGAAATACTATGATGCAAGCCACAAATGCAGTATCAAATTTTTTAGTAGCTGCATTTTAAAAAGTAAAAAAAAAAAAAACAGGTAAAATTAATGTATTAGTATATTTTATCTGATCTAATTATCTAACATGTCCAAATACTATCATTTAAATTTGTGATCAATATAAAAATTATTAATCAGATATTTTGTATTCCTCTTGTTGTTGTTCTAAGTGGTTGAAAACCAGTGTGTATTTTACACTTACAGCACATAATTCAGACTAGCCACATTCCAAGTACTCAAAAGGCACAGGTGTCTAGCGGCCAGCATACTAGATAGGACACAGCTAAACAATAAGGATGTTTATCTTTTCTTACAAATTTCAAGGGAGAGATTAGACAAAACTCACTAGTGACTATTGCAATATGAAATAATATATGATGTCCAAAAGTTCTCTCTTAGAATTTGTTTAATAATTTGCCTCTGAAACTTTGTCAATAGCTTTCAGAAAATTTTCTTTTTCTGCTCTCTGTGGAACTCCACCTCCTGTTTTGTCTTTTCTGATTTCTCCCCTGCAAACTCATGCTATATCTTTAAAATACAACCCTTTTGCAGTGTGACCTCATTTAGTCTTTTTGGTATACTGCTCCTTTTCCCTATACGTGGAATAGGCTAACTTCAGATCTGTAAACTGGATTAGTAGATGAAAACTATTACATATAGAATGGTTAAACAGCAAGGTCCTACTGTATAGCACAGGGAACTACATGCAATATCCTGGGATAAACCATAATGGAAAAGAAAAAAATCTGTAAACTGAACAGCCTCATTTCTTGGATTGTATCTTGGCTTTCTTCCCCCAACTATATAATCTTATTATTTTTCTGACTTTCTTAAAGTCAGCCTTCCTACAATATATCCTTTTAATTGTGCCCATCAGAGAGAGAGGGAAATATAAACAACCCATAAAATGAGAAATACATTAAAGAATGCCTTTTAAAGTGTTACTGTCTGTCATTTACAATTTGTAAAAGTCTTTTATCCCTAAATGATTATTCTTTGTCATTTTCTCCAATGGTACATCTTCCATTCCATGTATAGTCTATACACATGGAGGTATTATTTCAGACATCACTCAATGGTCAAAAGAAGTATTTTTAAAGTTTACCTTTTTCTTGCTTCCAATGTATGCACCCAAAAATGTTAGTGGTACTGAAATTCCAAACGACATTGTGAGGATACCTATCAGGGTACCAAAGGAGATGGCAGCTGATGACCCTTCCACCCAAAGAATTAGATTCATGATGAAGAGGTCAGCAAAGACGATACTAGAGGAGAAAAGTCATCAGAAAACGTTATGATTTCAGGAAAATGTTATAAATATACTTGATGTGAATGTCAGAACACTCTTTTGGTGGGAAGGATATCACAAATTACTAGGTTAAACCCTAGAAGAATATTAAATCACACTGTATAAACCCAGTCATTGAGCTGGAGCTTAAACTCAATACCATATAATAAGATAGCAGTTTATTATAGGACATAATTTCTACATTCCACTCATCTTTGCAGCTCAAGAGTCTAGCAGAAAATAAATAAGGTGCAGAATAATATACTACCGAAAAACTCAATATGCAATATAGTGAACACAATTAAGAAAATACATATATTAAAAACAGATTTTAGGGGACTTCCCTGGTGGTGCGGTGGTTAAGAATCCACCTGCCAATGCAGGGGACACGGGTTCGAGCCCTGGTCCAGGAAGACCCCACATGCCGCGGAGGAACTAAGCCCGTGCACCACAACTACTGAGCCTGCGCTCTAGAGCCCACGAGCCACAACTACTGAAGCCCGCATGCCTAGAGCCTGTGCTCTGCAACAAGAAAAGCCATCGCAATGAGAGAAGCCCGTGCACCACAACGAAGAGTAGCCCCCGCTCGCCGCAACTAGAGAAAGCCTGTGTGCAGCAATGAAGACTCAACACAGCCAAAAAATAAATAAAATAAATTAATTAATTAAAAAAAAAAGATTTTAGAATCCTAGACTGAAATGGACTATTAGAAGGCTCAAGTCAGACAAGTATTCATTTAAACAAAGAGTTTTACAAATATTTCCTGTAAGAAAGTTCATTAAAAATTATCTTACACACATCTTTATTTTCTTCAGAGCCTTCCTAACAAAGATTCTGCCTTACAATTTCTATTAATAGCTCTAACTAATGGGGAAAAAATTTTTACTATCATGCAGATATTTTCAGTTTCTTTTTCTTGGCCTTCAGTACAGGAGGTAAAGAAATCTTAAAGGCTGCCTCAGATGTAGTGCAGATAGGGCTTGAAGTTATTAAAAGTTCTTTTAAATTCCAGCATAGTGTAGGAGGCGTTTTCAGGAATGGTGGCCAGTTTGATTTGCTTTTAAAAAATATACTTGCCAAGGGGGAGGGATGTGGGAAAGAGTAGGAGTGGGAGTTTGGAATTAGCATATGCAAACTGGTATATATAGGATGGATAAACAGCTAGGTCCTACTGTATAGCACAGGGAACTATATTCAATATCCTGTGATAAACCATAATGGAAAAGAATATGAAAAAGAATGTATATACGTATAACTGAGTCATTTTGCTGTACAGCAGTAATTAACACAACACTGTAATTCAACTATACTTAATAAAAGATAAATAAAAAGTATATTGACAAAAACCTATTTGTGTACACAACCTTGTAAGTAAATAAGACTTTAATTTTCTCTTGATACCATCTCAGAAACCGACTCTCATTTAAGTAATCTGGTATTTGGCTAGATTGTTTCAAGTAGGTTTTGTATTCTGGATTTACAATTTTGTTAACAAATACACAAAGATTTTGGTGATCACTTTGCAAGTATTTGTTAATCCTTGAGTTTAAGAATCTGTTTGTCTTTTTAAAATATTATTTAATATTTCACAGCCTAACTAAGTATAATGAGATCACTATTTTAAGTCTAGGAAATAAAGCATCATATATCTAAAGATGAATAATTTCAAATGAGCTGATAAGGTTTTTGTTATTACTTTTTCATTTGAAATGTTTTATGGACTGGCTTAACTCTGTTTAAATTTTATTTTTCACTATTGTGTTTATGGTTTATTTTGTATAAATTTTTATAATAAAATAATTTAAATTTTCCAAAAAAAATAAAACAGAGTTTTAAATTAGTCATTCAAAATCAGCAGGTCAACCCCTAAGTCTACTGGATAAACCCCCAGGCAAGCCCAGCTACTGTGCTTGTATGTGTGCCAGACAAGTTTGATCACAGCTACAAGCTGAGTATGGCTGTGGGTGGGCATGGATGTGAGTGTTTCTGAAAGCCTAAAAGATGAGGCTGAAAAGGTGGGCAGAGGCTAGACTGTGGAAGGCTTTGAAAGTCAGGTTAAGGAATGTAGGCTTTATCCTGTCAGCATCAGGAAGCAACTGAAGGGTTTTTACACTCAAAGCTGTGAGGTACACAGCGCAGTTTTCCAGGAAGGTGAATCTACAGCATTTCGAAGGACAAACCTAAGGGAGGAGATACTAGAGGCAAGGAGTCTAAAGTGTTAAGAATCTGTACAATGTGGTGATGGTTAAAATGTAAAGGATGGATATAAAAGACCTGAAGGATACAAAAGACATGAAGAATTAAAAGACTTTGGGTTAAAGATGGCAGATTGAACTCACACATTTAGCTCTGCTCCTTCCTCAAAACCCTGATAAAATTATAGCAAAGGAATTTTTAAAAGGCATAAATACAAAAGGATGGGGGATACAGGGGAGAAGACATTAACAGCAAATTTTGGAAACCAGATAGCAGACAGACAAATAGTAACCAAGTTAGTAGAAAGTGGGAACCTGTATCCGAAGTCATCAGTAGGGAAAGCTGAGAGGCAACTCAATTTATACCACAAGGGACTTCCCTCGTGGCCCAGTGGTTAAGAATCTACCTCCCAATGCTGAGGACACGGGTTTGATCCCTGGTCAGGGAACTAAGATCCCACATGCTGCGGGGCAACTAAGCCCGTGTGCCTCAACGAAAAATCCCGTGCGCTGCAATGAAGACCCGACGCAGCCAAAAATAAATAAATAAATATTTTTTTAAAAAAATTTTATACCACAGAGCTCCAAAAAGGTTCAGGAATTTGTAGTGCCAGGTACCTCTACAAGTAGGGGTGAACGACTGGCTAACACCCGGAGGACTGGTTGAAAGTCAGCCTGAGACGCTGATAGACCTGCAGAGCCAAACAACTCCCCTTGAAGACCTCCACAGAAGACGGGAGGGCTAGTCCCTTAGAGAAGATCCCTGAAGCTCAGAAGAAAAGTTTACCAAGAAAATCTATGATCCTCAGAGAAATTAAAGAAGACTTTGCAGCCATGAGACAAGAAGAGGAAATTTTAAAGGACTTTTGAGAAAATAGAAGAGGTCTTAGGAATTAAAAATATGACAATAGGTGCTTATATGTGGAATCTAAAAAAAAATACAAATGAACTTATTTACAAAACAGAAAGAGACTCACAGACATAGAAAACAAACTTATGGTTACCAAAGGGGAAGGGGGTGGGGATAAATCAGGAGTTTGGGATTAACATACACACACTACTATATATAAAATAGATAACCAACAAGGACCTACTGCATAACACAGGGAACTATACTCAATATTTTGTAATAACCTATATGGAAAAGAATCTGAAAAAGAATATATATATATATATATGTATGTATGTATGTATGTATAACTGAATCACTGTGCTGTACACCTGAAATTAACACAACACTGTAAATCAACTATACTTCAATCTTTAAAAAATGACAAGAGGAATTTAAACCTTAATAAAAGGGTTGGAAGATAAAGCTGACAAAATGTCTTAGAAAGCAGTGTTTAAAAAAAGAAAGAAAGAAATGAAGAACAGGAAAAAAAAAGAGGAAAATTAATGATCAACCCAGGTATATGAAAAACATAAGTTATGTGGATAGACAGAGTTCTTTCTGAATGTCTTTTAGGAATATTAAGTAATCTGCTGAAGATTGAACAGCTGATAAGAGGTAGAGCTGGGATTCTTAATCAGATGTGTGTGACTTTTTCAAGAGCAAGCTTTCTCCATTCCACTGTGCTATAATAAAGTCTCTATGGTAGGAATCAACTTGACCAATCACATCTATCTTCTCCTCCCCCAAACATTTTGTCAAAGATCAGAGCCAGGGAATGTGGTGACAGCCACTTCATGCTGAACCAGGTTAGGCTTTGAGGTCTACTGTTTAGAGAATCTCTGGTTTCATTCTTCAGTTGTAAATTCTCTCAAGGTCCATTCTAATTTTAGGATTTTAAGGCTGCCTTCATATTTACGATCTTTTTTCAATTTCTTACTTAGGATCACTGCTTTGGATGCTTCCCCCTCTCTCATTATAAGTGATTTGGTCCTTTCTAAACCAACTTCAGTCATTTGTTCTTTCATTTTACTACTTCTACTCCACCTTTCCTCCTTGTGTTCACGGTCTCTTCTGTCTATCAACACTTTATTTCAGTAGACATATCTATTCATACTTTGCTCCTGTTGGAGATGTAGTTTACAGTCCTTTCAAACAACAATATATACAACAACAAAAGCTCCACCTTATGTCTCATCAGTTTCAGGCATCTCAATAAGGGAGTCTAGTTTCCCATGACTTAACCATACTTCTTAAAATGTTTTTTAATACCTTTCTGCTCTAATGAATTTGTTTAGCCACGATATTCCTCTGCCACATTTCCTAGCTTTGGAGAGATTCATTTCAGCTGTTATCTTTCTATGGCCAGAAAAATTACTTCTCACTTGACAAATCATAAACTCCCTTCTTATACATAAACTCAATTAACCCATCTCAACAATTTCCCTTTTGAAAATACACTCTAGAATGTTGATATGTGTTTAACGATTCTGTAACTGTCCTTCAATTTCATGTTTTTATATTCTAAGTATGAATTCCTTTGTCAATCTCTAATTATTTCTAGACCTTTTCATGGAATCTTAAACAGCAAAACTAAAAGGAAACTTAAAAGGTAACCTAGGTCCACCTCCTACTCGAAACATTTATTCACACATTCATTAAACATTTATTGAGTACCTATGTGTTAGGCCCTGGTGTTCCAAGATAAATAAAACAAAAATCCTTGCTCTGAAAAAGCTCAGTCTAGTGGGAGACAGAGATAAACAAATAAATTACAACATAGGAAATGCTATAGAAGATGACAGACATAGAACAGTAGGAACACAAAAGAAAAGAGTGACCAAAAATGCTTTGTAGCTCACAAAACAATTTCACAATCCATTAGTTCATTTACTTCTCTAAATGACTCTGTGACACAAGCATTACAAGCAAGGAAATGGACAATCAGAAAGGTTATAGGACTTATCCAAGGTCACTCACCTAATACTGAGTGCTGGAATTAAAACTTTCTTCTTCTAATTTTAAAATTTGAGTACATGCCAATCAACCTCTGCTGACTCGTTCCCTTTTCTACCTACTGCTTTAGGGGTTACATGCAGGAAAAGGACATCATTTAATAATTTTAGGGACTTCCCTGGTGGCGCAGTGGTTAAGAATCCGCCTGCCAATACAGAGGACATGGGTTCGAACCCTGCTCCAGGAAGATCCCACATGCCGCGGAGCAACTAAGCCCATGCGCCACAACTACTGAGCCTGTGCTCTAGAGCACACGAGCCACAACTACTGAGTCTGCATGCCACAACTACTGAAGCCTGCACGCCTAGAGCCCGTGCTCTGCAACAAGAGAAGCCACCGCAATGAGAAGCCCGTGCACCGCAACAAAGAGTAGTCCCCACTCACCACAACTAGAGAGAAAGCCCACGTGCAGCAACAAAGACCAAACGCAGCCAAAAATATATAAATAAATTTATTTTAAAAAATAAATAAATAATTTTACTTTCTTCAATTTCTCTTAGGAAGCATATGTTCATTAGTTTAACTGCTTCTCCATTTAAATTCAAATCCATTTTTTTTAACATCTTTATTGGAGTATAATTGCTTTATAATGGTGTGTTAGTTTCTGCTTTAAAACAAAGTGAATCAGTTATACATATACATATGTCCCCATATCTCTTCCCTCTTGCATCTCCCTCCCTCCCACCCTCCTTATCCCACCCCTCTAGGTGGTCACAAAGCACCAAGCTGATCTCCCTGTGCTATGCGGCTGCTTCCCACTAGCTATCTATTTTACGTTTAAGTGTATATATGTCCATGCCACTCTCTCATTTTGTGCTAGCTTACCCCTCCCCCTCCCCATATCCTCAAGTCCATTCTCTAGTAGGCCTGCATCTTTATTCCCGTCTTGCCCCTAGGTTCTTCTGACCATTTTTTTTCTTTTTTTTAGATTCCATATATATGTGTTAGCATATGGTATTTCTTTTTCTCTTTCTGACTTACTTCACTCTGTATGACAGTCTCTAGGTCCATCCACCTCACTACAAATACCTCCATTTCGTTCCTTTTTATGGCTGAGTAATATCGCATTGTATATATGTGCCACATCTTCTTTATCCATTCATCTGTTGATGGACACTTAGGTTGCTTCCATGTCCTGGCTGTTGTAAATAGAGCTGCAATGAACATTTTGGTACATGACTCTTTTTGAATTATGGTTTTCTCAGGGTATACGCCCAGGAGTGGGATTGCTGGGTCGTATAGTAGTTCTATTTTTAGTTTTTTAAGGAACCTCCATACTGTTCTCCCTAGTGGCTGTATCAATTTACATTCCCACCAACAGTGCAAGAGGGTTCCCTTTTCTCCACACCCTCTCCAGCATTTATTGTTTGTAGATTTTTTGATGATGGCCATTCTGACCGGTGTGAGATGATATCTCATTGTAGTTGTGATTTGCATTTCTCTGATGATTAATGACGTTGAGCATTCTTCCATGTGTTTGTTGGCAATCTGTATATCTTCTTTGGAGAAATGTCTATTTAGGTCTTCTGCTCATTTTTGGATTGGGTTCAGGAACAAGACAACGTTGCCCACTCTCACCACTATTATTCAACATAGTTTTGGAAGTTTTAGCCACAGCAATCAGAGAAGAAAAAGAAATAAAAGGAATCCAAATCGGAAAAGAAGAAGTAAAGCTGTCACTGTTTGCAGATGACATGATACTATACATAGAGAATCCTAAAGATGCTACCAGAAAACTACTAGAGCTAATCAATGAATTTGGTAAAGTAGCAGGATACAAAATTAATGCTCAGAAATCTCTTGCATTCCTAGACACTAATGATGAAAAATCTGAAAGTGAAATTAAGAAAACACTCCCATTTACCATTGCAACAAAAAGAATAAAATATCTAGGAATAAACCTACCTAAGGAGACAAAAGACCTCTATGCAGAAAATTATAAGACACTGATGAAAGAAATTAAAGATGATACAAATAGATGGAGAGATATACCATGTTCTTGGATTGGAAGACTCAACATTGTGAAAATGACTCTACTACCCAAAGCAATCTACAGATTCAGTGCAGTCCCTATCAAACTACCAATGGCATTTGTCACAGAAGTAGAACAAAAGATGTCACAATTTGTATGGAAACACAAAAGACCCCGAATAGCCAAAGCAATCTTGAGAAAGAAAAATGGAGCTGGAGGAATCAGGCTCCCGGACTTCAGACTATACTACAAAGCTACAGTAATCAAGACAGTATGGTACTGGCACAAAAACAGAAATATAGATCAATGGAACAGGATAGAAAGCCCAGAGATAAACCCACGCACATATGGTCACCTTATCTTTGATAAAGGAGGCAAGAATATACAGTGGAGAAAAGACAGCCTCTTCAATAAGTGGTGCTGGGAAAACTGGACAGCTACATGTAGAAGAATGAAATTAGAACATTCTCTAACACCATACACAAAAATAAACTCAAAATGGATTAAAGACCTAAATGTAAGGCCAGACACCATCAAACTCTTAGAGGAAAACATAGGCAGAACACTCTATGACATAAGTCACAGCAAGATCCTTTTTGACCCACCTCCTACAGAAATGGAAATAAAAACAAAAATAAACAAATGGGACCTAATGAAACTTAAAAGCTTTTGCACAGCAAAGGAAACCATAAACAAGACAAAAAGACAACCTTCAGAATGGGAGAAAATATTTGCAAATGAAGCAACTGACAAAGGATTAATCTCCAAAACATACAAGCAACTCATGCAGCTCAATATCAAATCCATTTTTACATTGTCCATGTATATACCACGAGGCACTGAAATTCTCTGGTAACCTACCACATTCTAAGAAATAAGAATCCCAGTACCTTATGATTCTCTCTCTCATGTATCTAAGAGAGCCCCTAAACCTCTTGAGGGAAACATGTTCTTTGTATCATGCCTGGTTTATTGCTTTTAAACTGCATTCAGTTCTACTAACAGAACTAGGAAACTGAATCTGTCTTGCATTTTAAATTATTCATGATTCAGTCATTTACTGAGCACTTACTCTCTATAAGGCACTCATACTTCATATAAGGCACTGGACTACACACTGTGAAAGATACAGAAATGAATAAGACATAGTACTCACTCTCATGAGTCTTGGAATGTAAAATGAGAGATAAGACATATCACAAATAACTCCAATCTAAGGAATACTGTGCTAAGTGTTGTAATAATGGTAATAGACATTGTACAATTTCAAAACATGAAAGTGGTAGTATTTGAGCTAGAAATTAAAGAATGAACAGAAATTTGGCATTGGAAAATTGGAATGAAGGGATTACAAATAGATGGAATAGCTTGAACAAAGGCATGGTAATAGAAGAAGACAGTAGCTAATAACCACAGCTACCATTTATTAAGCACTTATTATGTGCTAGGCACTGTTCCAAATGCTTTAATACATTATCCCATTTAATCCTCATAACAACCATATGAAGTAGATAACACTATTATTTCCATACTGCAGATGAAGAAGCCTAAGATTAGAAAGGTAATAAGATTAGTAAATAATATTAGTAAATATTATTTAAAACTTCTTTTTTGCCTATCAGATTTAAAAGACAGCTGCATAATGCAGTAATTATAAATCTGTGTTGATGAGCATACAAAGCATTAAGATGAATTTGTATGACAATAACAGCACAAAGGAGGGAGGAGGGAAAGGAGCTATATACGAGCATATATCTTTAATAATATTAAAATTAAGTTGGTACTAATCTGAACTAGATTGCTATAAATTGAGACATTAATTGTAATCCATAACGTAACCACTAAGAACAAACTCAAAATAATAGTAAAAGAAAGGACAAGGGAATAAAAATAGTACACTAAAAATATCTATTTAACACAATAGAGGGCAGTAATGAAGGGACAAAAAAGACCTAAAATTTATAGAAAGAAAATAGCAATATATCAGATATAAATCCTACCTTATCAATAATTTCATTAAATGTACATGGATGAAATATTCCATTTAAAAGGCACAGGTTGGCAAAAGGGACCCCCCAAAAAATGATCCAAATAAATGTATGATGTCTACAAGAGACACAATTTTGATTCAGAGACACAAACAGATTGAAAGTAAAAGGATTTTACATACAGTTGACACTTGAACAAAATGGGTTTGAACTGCACGGGTCCACTCATACATGGATTTTTTCCCAATAAATACATGCTACAGTGCTACACAATCTGCTATTGGTTGAATCCATGGATGCAGAATCGTGGATAGAGAGGGCTGACTCTAAAGTTATACACAGATTTTCGACTGTGTAGGCAGTCAGGGCCCCTAGCCCCCATGTTGTTCTAGGGTCAACTGTATACAGATATATCATGCAAACAGTAACCAAAAGAGAGCTAGAGTGGCTATACTTCTAACAGACAAAATAGACTTTAAGACAAAAAGCATTATGAGAGGTAAAGAAGGACTTTTATAACAATAAAAGTATCAATCTATCAAGAATATATAACAATTATAAACATATATGTACTTAACAGCAGAGCCCCAAAAATATATGAAGCAAAAACTGACAGAACTGAAGGAAGAAACAGACAATTCAACAATGATAGTTAGAGACTTGAATAAACACTTTCAATAATGGATAGAACAAATAGAAGATCAACAAGAAAATGAAAGACTTTAACAACACTGTAAACCTCCTAGACGTAACAGACATCTATAGAACACTCCACCCATTGACAGCAGAATACACATTCTTCTCAAGTGTACATGGAACGTTCTCCAGGACAGACCATATGTTAGGCCATAACACAAGTCTCAATAAATTTAACAGATCTGAAATCACACAAAGTATAATGTAATTGAAAGGAATTAAAGAAGACCAAATAAATGGAAAGACATCCTGTATTCATGAATTGGAAGACTTAATATTGTTAAGATGGCAATATCCCCCAAATTGATCTACAGATTCCATGCAATCTTATCAAAATCCCAGTCAGCTTTTTGAAGAAATTGAAAAGCACTTCCTAAAACTCATATGGAAATGCAAAGTTCCAGAATAGCCAAAATAATCTTGAAAAAGAACAAAGCTGGAGGACTCCCACTTCCTAATTTCAAAATTTATTAAAAGCTACAGACTAAAATCAAGACTATGGGTGGGATTTCCTGGTGGTCCAGTGATTAAGAATCCACCTTCCAATGCAGGGGACGCGGGTTCGATTGCTGGTCAGGGGACTAAGATCCCACATGCCGCGGGATCTATGCCCATGCACCGCAACTACTGAGCCCACGTGCCACAACTACAGAGCCCACGTGCTCTGGAGCCCACGTGCCACAACTAGAGAGAAGCCCATGAGCCACAATGAAGAGCCTGCATGCCACAACAAAAGACCCCGCGTGCCACAACTAAGACCCAACACAGCCAAAAATAAATAAATAAATAAATAGGTTAGAGATAATCTCAGAGATTACAAGTACACAAAAAGGAGCAACAAATTTATAAAAAAAGAAGAAAAGACTATGGGTACTGGTCTAAGGATAGACATATAGACTAATGGAATAGGAGTGAAAGTTCAGAAATAAACCCACAGATTTATGGACACTTCATTTTCAATAAGGGAATCAAGACAAATCAATTGGAGCAAAAGAGTCTTTTCAACAAATAATGTCAGGACAACTGGATATCCATGTACAAAAGAATGAAGTTAGATCCCTACCTCACACATATACAAAAATTAACTCAAAATGGATCAAAGACCTATATTTAAGATGTAAAACTAGAAGACTTTTATAAGAAAACATAAGCATAAATTTTAATGACCTTAGATTAGGCTTCTTAAATATGACACCTAAAGCACAAGCAACCAAAGAAAAAGTAAATAAAGTGAATGTCATCAAAATTTTAAAGTTTTGCACTTCAAAGAACACTATCAAGAAATTGAGATGACAATTCACAGAATGGAAGAAAATATTTACAAGTCATACACCTGATAAGCATCTAGTAACCAAAATATATACAGAACTCTTACAATCCAACAATAAAAAGAAAAATAATCCAATTTAAAAATGGGCAAAGGATTTGAATAGACATATTTCTAAAGAAGATATGCAAATGACAAATAAGCACATGAAAAGATGCTTAATATCATTAGTCATCAAAAAATGTAAATTAAAACTACAATGAAAGATCACTTCATAACAATTAGGATGGCTATAAGCAAAAACAGTAACAAGTGTTGACGAGGGTGTAGAGAAATTGGAACCCTCATACATTGCTGGTGGGAATGTAAAATGGTATAACAACTTTTGAAAATAGGTTGGCGGTCTCTCAAAATAGTAAGCATAGTGACCATATGACCCAGTAATTCTACTCCCAGGTATATACCCAGTATCTACCCAGTAGAATTGGAAGCATATTTTCACTCAAAACATCACATACAAATGTTCATAGCAACACTATTCATATTATCCAAAAGGTGAAAACAGCCCAAATGACCATCAACTTATGAATGGGTAAACAAAAAGTGGTATATTGATACAATGGAATATTGTTCAATCATAAAAGGAATGAAGTAGTGATACATGCTATAACATGGATGAACTCTGAAAACATTATGCTAAGTGAAAGAAGTCAGACACAAGAGGCCACACTTTTTATGATTCCATTTATATGAAATGTCCAGAAGAGGCAAGTCCATAGAGACAGAAATTAGATTAGTAGATTAGCAGCTGAAAAATTCCAATGGCATTTTTCACAGAGATAGAAAGAGCAACCGTAAAATTTGTATGGAACTACAAAAGACCCCGAATAGCCAAAGCAATCTTGAGAGAGAAGAAGAAAACTGGAGGCATCACATTTCCTGATTTCAAACTATACTACAAAGCTATGGTAATCAAAATAGTATGGTACTGATATAAAAATAGACACACAGACTAATAGAACAGGATCAAGAGCCCAGAAATAAATCCCTGCATATATTGTCAACTAGTATTTGACAAGGGAGCCAAGAAATCGATAAGTGATGTTGAGAAACTGAATAACCACATTCAGAAGAATAAAATTGGATCCCTATCTTATACCACTCACAAAAATTAACTCAAAATGGATTAAAGACTTAAACATAAGACCTGAAACCATAAACTCCTAGAAGAAAACATAGGGTCAAAACTCCTTGACATTGGTCTTCACAACAATTTTTTGGATATGACACCAAAAGCACAAGCAACAAAAGCAAAACTTAAGAAGCAGAACTACATCTAACTAAAAACCTTCTGCACAGCAAAAGAAACAATCACTTACAGAATGTGAGAAAATATTTGCAAATCATATATGTGATAAGGAGTTAATATCCAAAGTATATAAAGAACTCACACAACTCAATAGCAAAAAAACAATCTGACTGACAAATGGGCAGAGGACCTGAATACACACTTTTCCAAAGAAGACATACAGATGGCCAACAGACACATGAAAAGACGCTCAACATCACTAATCATCAGGGAAATGCAAATCAAAACCACAGTGAGATATCACCTCACACCTGTCAGAATGGCTATCATCAAAAAGACAAGAGATAAGAAGTGTTGGCGAGGATGTGGAGAAAAAGGAACCCTCGTGCACCCTTGGTGGGAATCTAAATTGGTACAGGCACCAAGGAAAACAGTATGGAGGTTCCCCAAAATTTTTTAAATAGAATTACCATATGATCCAGCCATCCCACTTCTGGGTATATATATAAAGGAAATGAAAACAGGATCTCAAAGGGATAGCTGCACTCCCATGTTCATTGCAGCATTATTCACAACCTACTCAAGGCCTCATTAATTAGAAAGGGGCAGAATTGGGAAATGGACCCCTATGTGTATAGAGCATAGGGTGCGTGTGTGTGTGTGTGTGTGTGTGTGTGTGTGTGTCTGACTCTAAAGCCTATGCCGGTAGCCTCTAATGCTACCTCTCCACTTCAAAATATGGTTATGAGTTGTTGTTATTGTTGTTTATAATGAAATTATTTAAAAATAGGTAATGCATGCATATGGTACACAATGTGAAAAGTAAAAAGAAACAGAGAAAAAGTGAAAAATAAGTATGAAATAAATAGTCTCCTTCTCACTCTTGTCCCCCAGCCACCCAGGAGACAACCACTGTTAACAGTTGCTTTTCAAATTAAAAAAAATTTTTATTTTCACAAAAGTGGTTTGCCACTGCATCATTTCATAGCCCACGTAACACTGAGCCATGTTATTATGGATTCCTACTTTAATTTTTAAATTTTTCTGTGTAAAACATTCTTCAAAATTGATCCCATAGAAAACATGATAAAAACAGCTCATAGTGCATTGCAAATGCTAATGCTTTTCAGACATTAATTGTTCAATTTAGCTAATCAAGCTTAGTGACACAGCATATTCTAATTCTTTTACATTTTCTATTTCAATGATGTAACTTCTTTTTACAATAAGATGGAACATCTGTCTGATGAAAAATGGGCCATTATTATTCATCTGAAGCCACGAAGGCAGTTTCAGTGGAGATTTACATTTATTTCCTCTACAGTGCCTAGCATAATGCATTAAATATAGTAAAAAACAAAAACAAGACAAAATTTTTTAAAAACACAATAAATATGTTGAATGAGTAAATAATGAAGAGAATAGTACATGGTTTATTGACTAGTTCTTGCTTGCAATATCCCTTGCATGACAATCCAGTATAATGACTTTAGCACAATGGCACTTTGTTGCCAAAGTTATTCAATTTCAGATTCATCTGAGTCTTGAACTTGAAGCAACAAATATCTGAAATATTGTCAAGGACATTGCTTTCTTACATAAATATATTAAAGCATTCACCTCAGGAAAGACCACCCATTCTAGTTCCCTTGAAAAGAGTTATAGAAAAAGCAGATGGCTCTATTCAAGGTGGTAAGGGGGAGGGGAGTGCATTGTCCTTATTTTAAATAAGTCAAAAACTGCGGTACATGTATTTGATGTGCAAACTTATAATGTTCAATCTTTTCAATGATATTACCTTTTCCCCTGGAGTTTAGGAGAAAACAAGCCACGTGTAGATAAAAGATTATGAGTCTACTGAATATATCATCTATCACTGCATTGAATTGTTTATGGCATTATACTCAGTCACAGAGCATTTGCTCTCATTTTGTCACTAATTAGTACATAATATAACTGAATTTACTATGTATAAGTTTCATTATAGGACTTCCACTATTGTGACACACTCTAGCATCAAGGACATGGGAATTTTACAACAAAAGAAAATTAAAGTACCACATAACAGTTAAGATATAATCCACTACTTTTTCCTTAAAAAAAAAAAAAAAAACTTGTCCTTCAGAACATATCAAGGAAAGAATTTTCTTTAATGAAACTTGTTAGGGACTGAATTGTGTCCCCCAAAATTCATATGTTGAAACCCTAATCCCTAATGTGACGGTATTTGGAAATGGCGCCTTTAGGGAGGGATAAGGTTTAGATGAGGTCATGAGGGTGCGGTCTTCATGATGGCATCAGTGCCCTTATAAGGAGAGACACCAAAGAGTTCGCTCTCTCTCTCTCTTTTCCTTTGCCATGTGAGGACACAGCAAGAAGGCAGCTAGCAGCAACCAGGAAGAGAGCGCTTACCAGGACCCAACCCTGCTGATGCCCTGATCTTGGGCTTCCCAGTCTCCAGAACCGTGAGAAAATAAATGTCTGTTGTTTAAGCCACTCAGTCTATGGCATTTTGTTATGGCAGCCCAAGCTGACTAAGACAAAACGTATTAAAGAATTTGGAGATAAAACCTTAAGCAAGTCAGCACCTTATCAGTGAGGTATTATGGGAAGAGCACTGGACGGGATGTAAGGGGTGCGTTTGGTTATATACAGCCTGGGCTTCATGACTGACTTCTTGTGTGACCTTGAACACGTTGATTCCACATCTCTATAATTAGGGGACTGGATGAACTCCCATTACGGCCACTGTGCAGCACCACCCCGACTCCCACTCTGACCATGACTGTGCCTGGGGACTGTAGTCACTAATGACACTGCAGTAACTAGGTGAGACATGAAGAAATAATCACTGAAGGCAAGGACGAGGAGAATAACACAATGTGGTGTATAAATTGTCACTCTAACGTGATATATAAGGCAAGATGCATAACTGAGATGAGCATTTATGAAACCTGCTTCAAAAACAAAGATCAAAATGGAATAACGCAGCACCATCGCAATCTCTTTGTACTAGGGGTTAAGATGTACAAAAAGATGAAAAGAACGCAGATACACCAGAAAAAGAATGCTGCAGCCACAGAAAACACAGTGGTCATTCAACTCCTTTCTACTCTTCATTATCATGTACAATGATTTTTCTAAGATAAAGTATAAGAAAGGGGCTTTCCTGGTGGCACAGTGGTTAAGAATCCACCTGCCAATGCAGGGGACACGGGTTCGATCCCTGGTCTGGGAAGATCACACATGCCACGGAGCAACTAAGCCCATGCGCCACAACTACTGAGCCTGAGCTCTAGAGCCCGCGAGCCACAACTACTGAGCCCACGTGCCATGACTACTGAAGCCTGCATGCCTAGAGCCCATGCTCCACAACAAGAGAAGTCACGACAATGAGAAGCCTGCGCGCCGCAACAAAGAGTAGCCCCCTCTCGCAGCAACTAGAGAAAGCCCGCACGCAGCAACTAAGACCCAACGCAGCCAAAAATTAATTAATTAATTTTTGAAAATTGAATACCACAGCACCATCGCCATCTCTTTGTACTAGGGGTTAAGATGTACAAAAAGATGAAAAGAACGCAGATACACCAGAAAAAGAATGCTGCAGCCACAGAAAACACAGTGGTCACTCAACTCCTTTCTACTCTTCATTATCGTGTAAAATGATTTTTCCAAGATAAAGTATAAGAAAGGGGCTTTCCTGGTGGCACAGTGGTTAAGAATCTGCCTGCCAATGGAGGGGACACGGGTTCGAGCCCTGGTCCAGGAAGATCCCACATGCCGTTGAGCAACTAAGCCTGTGCACCACAAGTACTGAGCCTGCGCTCTAGAGCCCGCGAGCCACAACTACTGAAGCCCGCGTGCCACAACTACTGAAGCCCACACGCATAGAGCCCACGCTCCGCAACAAGAGAAGCCACTGCAATGAGAAGCCCATGCACCGCAACAAAGAGTAGCTCCCACTCACCGCAACTAGAGAAAGCCCGTGCGCAGCAACAAAGACCCAACTCAGCCAAAAATAAATAAATAAATAAATAAATAAATTTATTTTAAAAAAAAGTATAAGAAAGAGTATAATGGCATAGAGAAAAGAGAACGTGAGATATTAACCCAGGACACAGTAGTGCCGTCAGCAAAAAATTTGTCTTCCACTTAATACCTCTAAATGCTGAGGAAGTAAAAGACAGAAGAGTTACTGGAGCAACTGGATTTAGTCCACTTTACAAATACTTTATAGTAACTAACACACAACTACATTTTGCTAGGTCAGCTAAAATTCCCCATGCAATTTTTGAATTTTGAATTTTACAGCTTTTTAATTTCTACATTTAACACACCAACTTACTGGAATAATAACAGTTGCAATGCTTACTCATATACATCTTAGCAGATACGTATCCAGCAGAGGTTCCCAGAAGGACCCATAACAGAATAGCACTGGTCATTAAAGCACCTCGATTGGCAGGGGAAAGGAAACCAAGACAGGCCAGAACTAAAGGCACAAAAGAGAAATATCAAACCAGTGACAGTAATGGCCTCAAAAGCACATAGGACTTTATAATAAAGACAACCTTATGAAGATATTTTTATGAAACAGCATACAAGGAAATTCTTTGATGTTATTCTCTTAGCTAATTTTTTTGACAATTTTTTCTTAATGCAAAAGTCTGATTTTCCATACAAGGCAAATGATATGTTTTCAATTTAGCCTTTAATCTCACTGTTTAAATCAAAATTAAACAAAAGATCTTCCCCTTCCCTACTCCAGTAGTCACTGCATAAACAGCAGATCATTTTTCCCACAAAAATTTCCTTCTGTTTCCTTTTATTCAAGGTAAGGGGGGAAAAATCACAGTGAGACTTGGTCTCAGGAAAATATAACCTTAAGAGCTAAATTTTGAAATTATCACTGACATCTGAAACAGCTAATAAGCCATTTATTTACAGCAGCTTTGTTTGTGAAAATCAGCACTCTGGTTATCAAAAACTGACAAACTCCATTTTTAGTTGAGAAATGAAGGCAGCCAGAGTTCATCAGCCACTGTAAGCCTACTAACGATGCCATTGCGCTTATACATTTAAAGACCAGCACTCAGGCTTGCCATAGCATTTCAAAATGCTAGTCTTTGAATTATAACTCCCTGAGTTCACTTAAAATATGATTCTACCCACATACTGATATTCAAGAACGCACCTACCTTGCAAAGCAAGGAACAAGTGTATTGGACATTACAATAAATTATTCAAAACTGAAGATGCTATGAAAGTTCCTTGATATAGGAACATATTCAGACTCATATCCTTAATTTGAGAAGAAAGAAATGTAAGTACTATAAAACACACATTTCCTTAAACTTTAGGGTAGAATTTTCAAAGTTCTTTTGTACACATGAATCAAAGTTTAACATATGTTACCAGCTCACTAAGAATGTTGAAGAAGACACATATTGATCTGAGATTACTCACATAAAGTAATAAATGTCATAATCAAAACTTGTGTTCTTGACCCAGGAAAACTGACAGCAACATTCCACTTCTTGGAGGTCTGAATACATCCCCATGAACCAGCTTCCAACCAAACTCCTTCTGGCCATCTTCTTGCATATGAGAAAGTCTTTAATAAACACGGGAGGTACTAGGACAGAAAGTTACAAGAGCTCTGAAAGTTAGAGAAAAATGAATTTTCCTCTAGAGACAGACTAGCTGGAAACCAATGGCTCATTTTGGATAGAGTAGGTCTCTGGCAGGTGTGTGACCCTGCCATACAAATGAGCTATCCCCTTACTTTAAGTTTTGCATTGGAGGGAGTGTGTTAATTATATAAAGGACACAACTGGCTTGATTTTCATGAAGAAAGCAACACGATTTAACATACATAAAAGATTCAACCAAGGGACTTCCTGGTGGCGCAGTGGTTAAGAATCCGCCTGTCGATCAAGCCTCTTAGATAGCCTCAACCACCAGAGGGCAGACAGCAGAAGCAAGAAAAACTACAATCCTGCAGCCTGTGGACCAAAAACCACAGTTACAGAAAGATAGAGAAGATGAAAAGGCAGAGGGCTATGTACCAGATGAAGGAACAAGAAAAAAACCCCAGAAAAACAACTAAATGAAGTGGAGATAGGCAACCTTCCAGAAAAAGAATTCAGAATAACGATAGTGAAGATGATCCAGGACCTCGGAATAAGAAAGGAGGCAAAGATTGAGAAGATGCAAGAAATGATTAACAAAGACCTAGAAGAATTAAAGAACAAACAAACAGAGATGACCAATACAATAACTGAAATGAAAACTACACTAGAAGGAATCAATAGCAGAATAACTGAGGCAGAAGAACGGATAAGTGACCTGGAAGACAGAATGGTGGAATTCACTGCTGCGGAACAGACTAAAGAAAAAAGAATGAAAAGAAATGAAGACAGCCTAAGAGACCTCTGGGACAACATTAAACGCAACAACATTCGCATTATAGGGGTCCCAGAAGGAGAAGAGAGAGAGAAAGGACCAGAGAAAATATTTGAAGAGATTATAGTCGAAAACTTCCCTAACATGGGAAAGGAAATAACCACCCAAGTCCAGGAAGCGCAGAGAGTCCCATACAGAATAAACCCAAGGAGAAACACGCCGAGACACATAGTAATCAAAGTGGCAAAAATGAAAGACAAAGAAAAATTATTGAAAGCAGCAAGGGAAAAACGACAAATAACATACAAGGGAACTCCCATAAGGTTAACAGCTGATTTCTCAGCAGAAACTCTGCAAGCCAGAAGGGAGTGGCATGATATACTTAAAGTGATGAAAGGGAAGAACCTACAACCAAGATTACTCTACCCGGCAAGGATCTCATTTAGATTTGATGGAGAAATCAAAAGCTTTACAGACAAGCAAAAGCTAAGAGAATTCAGCACCACCAAACCAGCTCTACAACAAATGCTAAAGGAACTTCTCTAAGTGGGAAACACAAGAGAAGAAAAGGACCTACAAAAACAAACCCAAAACAATTAAGAAAATGTTCATAGGAACATACATATCGATAATTACCTTAAACGTGAATGGATTAAATGCCCCAACCAAAAGACACAGACTGGCTGAATGGATACAAAAACAAGACCCATATATATGCTGTCTACAAGAGACCCACTTCAGACCTAGGGACACATACAGACTGAAAGTGAGGGGATGGAAGAAGATATTCCATGCAAATGGAAATCAAAAGAAAGCTGGAGTAGCTATACTCATATCAGATAAAATAGACTTTAAAATAAAGAATGTTACAAGAGACAAGGAAGGACACTACATAATGATCAAGGGATCAATCCAAGAAGAAGATATAAAAATTATAAATATATATGCACCCAACATAGGAGCACCTCAATACATAAGGCAACTGCTAACAGCTATAAAAGAGGAAATCGACAGTAACACAATAATAGTGGGGGACTTTAACACCTCACTTACACCAATGGACAGATCATCCAAAATGAAAATAAATAAGGAAACAGAAGCTTTAAATGACACAATAGACCAGATAGATTTAATTGATAGATATAGGACATTCCATCCAAAAACAGCAGATTACACGTTCTTCTCAAGTGCGCACGGAACATTCTCCAGGATAGATCACATCTTGGGTCACAAATCAAGCCTCAGTAAATTTAAGAAAATTGAAATCATATCAAGCATCTTTTCTGACCACAACGCTATGAGATTAGAAATGAATTACAGGGAAAAAAACGTAAAAAAGACAAACACATGGAGGCTAAACAATACGTTACTAAACAACCAAGAGATCACTGAAGAAATCAGAGGAAATAAAAAAATACCTAGAGACAAATGACAATGAAAACATGACGACCCAAAACCTATGGGATGCAGCAAAAGCAGTTCTAAGAGGGAAGTTTATAGCTAGACAAGCCTACCTAAAGAAACAAGAAAAATCTCAAGTAAACAATCTAACCTTACACCTAAAGAAACTAGAGAAAGAAGAACAAACAAAACCCAAAGTTAGCAGAAGGAAAGAAATCATAAAGATCAGAGCAGAAATAAATGAAATAGAAACAAAGAAAACAATAGCAAAGATCAATAGAACTAAAAGTTGGTTCTTTGAGAAGATAAACAAAATTGATAAGCCATTAGCCAGACTCATCAAGAAAAAGAGGGAGAGGACTCAAATCAATAAAATCAGAAATGAAAAAGGAGAAGTTACAACAGACACCGCAGAAATACAAAGCATCCTAAGAGACTACTACAAGCAACTTTATGCCAATAAAATGGACAACCTGGAAGAAATGGACAAATTCGTAGAAAGGTATAACCTTCCAAGACTGAACCAGGAAGAAACAGAAAATATGGACAGACCAATCACAAGTAATGAAATTGAAACTGTGATTAAAAATCTTCCAACAAACAAAAGTCCAGGACCAGATGGCTTCACAGGTGAATTCTATCAAACATTTAGAGAAGAGCTAACACCCATCCTTCTCAAACTCTTCCAAACAATTGCAGAGGAAGGAACACTCCCAAACTCATTCTATGAGGCCACCATCACCCTGATACCAAAACCAGACAAAGACACTACAGAAAAAGAAAATTACAGACCAATATCACTGATGAATATAGATGCAAAAATCCTCAACAAAACACTAGCAAACAGAATCCAACAACACATTAAAAGGATCATACGCCATGATCAAGTGGGATTTATCCCAGGGATGCAAGGATTCTTCAGTATACGCAAATCAATCAATGTGATACACCATATTAACAAATTGAAGAATAAAAACCATATGATCATCTCAATAGATGCAGAAAAAGCTTTTGACAAAATTCAACACCCATTTCTGATAAAAACTCTCCAGAAAGTGGGCATAGAGGGAACCTACCTCAACATAATAAAGGCCATATATGACAAACCCACAGCAAACATCATTCTCAACGGCGAAAAACTGAAAGCATTTCCTCTAAGATCAGGAACGAGACAAGGATGCCCACTCTCACCAGTATTATTCAACATAGTTCTGGAAGTCCTAGCCACGGCAATCAGAGAAGAAAAAGAAATAAAAGGAATACAAATTGGAAAAGAAGAAGTAAAACTGTCACTGTTTGCGGATGACATGATACTATACATAGAGAATCCTAAAACTGCCACCAGAAAACTGCTAGAGCTAATTAATGAATATGGTAAAGTTGCAGGATACAAAATTAATGCACAGAAATCTCTTGCATTCCTATACACTAATGATGAAAAATCTGAAAGAGAAATTATGGAAACACTCCCATTTACCATTGCAACAAAAAGAATAAAATACCTAGGAATAAACCTACCTAGGGAGACAAAAGACCTGTATGCAGAAAACTATTAGACACTGATGAAAGAAATTAAAGATGATACCAACAGATGGAGAGATATACCATGTTCTTGGCTTGGAAGAATCAACATTGTGAAAATGAGTATACTACCCAAAGCAATCTACAGATTCAATGCAATCCCTATCAAATTACCAGTGGCATTTTTTACGGAGCTAGAACAAATCATCTTAAAATTTGTATGGAGACACAAAAGACACCGAATAGCCAAAGCAGTCTTGAGGGAAAAAAATGGAGCTGGAGGAATCAGACTCCCTGACTTCAGACTATACTACAAAGCTACAGTCATCAAGACATTATGGTACTGGCACAAAAACAGAAACATAGATCAATGGAACAAGATAGAAAGCCCAGAGATTAACCCACGCACCTATGGTCAACTAATCTATGACAAAGGAGGCAAAGATATACAATGGAGAAAAGACAGTCTCTTCAATAAGTGGTGCTGGGAAAACTGGACAGCTACATGTAAAAGAATGAAATTAGAATACTCCCTAACACCATACACAAAAATAAACTCAAAATGGATTAGAGACCTAAATATAAGACTGGACACTATAAAACTCTTAGAGGAAAACATAGGAAGAACACTCTTTGACATAAATCACAGCAAGATCTTTTTTGATCCACCTCCTAGAGTAATGGAAATAAAAACAAAAATAAACAAGTGGGACCTAATGAAACTTCAAAGCTTTTGCACAGCAAAGGAAACCATAAACAAGACGAAAAGACAACCCTCAGAATGGGAGAAAATATTTGCAAATGAATCAACGGACAAAGGATTAATCTCCAAAATATATAAACAGCTCATTCAGCTCAATATTAAAGAAACAAACACCCCAATCCAAAAATGGGCAGAAGACCTAAATAGACATTTCTCCAAAGAAGACATACAGACGGCCACGAAGCACATGAAAAGATGCTCAACATCACTAATTATTAGAGAAATGCAAATCAAAACTACAATGAGGTATCACCTCACTCCTGTTAGAATGGGCATCATCAGAAAATCTACAAACAACAAATGCTGGAGAGGGTGTGGAGAAAAGGGAAACCTCTTGCACTGTTGGTGGGAATGTAAATTGATACAGCCACTATGGAGAACAATATGGAGGTTCCTTAAAAAACTAAAAATAGAATTACCATATGACCCAGCAATCCCACTTCTGGGCGTATACCCAGAGAAAACCGTAATTGAAAAAGACACATGCACCCGAATGTTCATTGCAGCACTACTTACAATAGCCAGGTCATGGAAGCAACCTAAATGCCCATCAACAGACGAATGGATAAAGAAGATGTGGTACATATATACAATGGAATATTACTCAGCCATAAAAAGGAACGAAATTGAGTCATTTGTTGAGACGTGGATGGATCTAGAGACTGTCATACAGAGTGAAGTAAGTCAGAAAGAGAAAAACAAATATCGTATATTAATGCATGTATGTGGAACCTAGAAAAATGGTACAGATGAGCCAGTTTGCAGGGCAGAAGTTGAGACACAGATGTAGAGAATGGACATATGGACACCAAGGGGGGAAAACTGCGGTGGGGTGGGGATGGTGGTGTGCTGAATTGGGCGATTGGGATTGACATGTATACACTGATGTGTATAAAATTGATGCCTAATAAGAACCTACAGTATAAAAAAACAAACAAAACAACTAATACTAAACTTTCATTGGGTTATTTGTATGGAAATATGTTAATATAAATGTTTCAGACATTACATGAAATTTCTTAAAATCTTATATTTGTATTTGTATGGAAATATGTTAATATATATGTTTCAGAAATTAAAAAAAAAAAAAAAAAAAAAAAAGAATCCGCCTGTCAATGCAGGGGACACAGGTTCAATCCCTGGTCCGGGAAGATCCCACATGCCGCGGAGCAACTAAGCCCGTGTGCCACAACTACTGAAGCCTGCGCACCTGGAGCCCATGCTTCACAACAAGAGAAGCCACCGTAATGAGAAGCCCGCGCACCGCAACAAAGAGTAGCCCCCGCTCACCACAACTAGAGGAAGCCCACGCGCAGCAACAAAGATCAACGCAGCCGAAAATAAATTAATTAATTTAAAAAAAAAAGATTCAACCAATTCTATAGAAATTAAAAGTTCATCAATACACAAATGATTACAAGAGTCAAAACAGTATAAATTGATAAAACTAAATTTACCCTAAATTGTAGTATTTTGCAGTGTTTCATACATTTATCTCATGCTGCAAATTAATGAAAATCTTAAATAATGATATTTTGAAAGGTCAGAAACATGAAAAGGAATATAACCAAAGAGTTGATAGCAAATAACTCTCGAATAAACTTACCTGTACTTTTTAAGAATCAACACAACACTCTGTACTTTGATTCAGCATAATATGCAAAATTACTAGACATCAAAATGCATTGTATTCAAGGTGTTATACTCTAAGTAGAAATATAACATTGAGAACTGGGCAAAGCAGGCACTCAAAATATTTGCTGAATCAAATATGTGCATTTTTACTTACGGGAAAACTCATCTGATTATATCTGATAGTATCTTTATGGAGAGTCCTTAATATGATCATAGCCACCATTCCAGATAAGAAGACAGCAATAACAATGGAATTCATAATACTACAAAACATAAAGAAGGAAAAAGAGAAGTTAAGTCTCAAGTTTCTTATTTGAATACTAAAAAGAAAATGTGTGCACACGTAAAAGAAAGACATTCAAATTATCATTATGTCGATCAGTTTTCTAAGGTTAAATGTGGATCAAAGGCTGAATACATCAATATATTAAATGAACTTAAAGCTCTATCACAAGGGGCTTCCCTGGTGGCGCAGTGGTTAAGAATCCGCCTGCCAATGCAGGAGACATGGGTTCGAGCCCTGGTCCGGGAAGATTCCCACATGCCATGGAGCAACTAAGCCCATGCACCACAACGACTGAGCCTGTGCTCTAGAGCTCGTGAGCCACAACTATTGAAGCCTGCATGCCCAGAGACCGTGCTCCGCAACAAGAGAAGCCACCGCAATGAGAAGCCTGCGCACCACAACAAAGAGTAGCCCCCACTCGCCGCAACTAGAGAAAGCCCGCGAACAGCAACGAAGACCCAACGCAGCCAAAAACAAATAAATTAAAAAATTTTTAAAAAAAAGCTCTATCACAAAAGTGCATTACAAATAAATCAATAGAAGCAACACTATTCTTAAGGTTATTTTAGAACTTTGTAAGAGTACATTCCCAAAAAGAAACAAGGGGAAATGAATAAGATCAGGAACACAGACATAGTTCCAGAACATGAAACTGAGCATGGAAGTTCAGGAATCAATGTTGAATTGATGACTGACTGACTGACTTCTTAGCTGATGGACCAAGGCTTTTAACTCTATCAAGTCTTTATCAAGCTTCGGGGTAAAGACCCCATGGACCACTTACCTACCAGCTCTTACATACTGTTTCCAAAACTGAACCTTAAAATCTATGCCCAAATCAAAATCAAGACCTTCTGCCATCCCACCACCCAGACAAATCCAGACACATCAAAAAAGTTTCACCAGAATCTATGAAAAGGCCAGCACTGTTCTGGAAAAATGCCACTAAGATAATGTCTAAAATGTCTGTTAAATGTCATAAGTAAATTAGCTTGAGACAGAAACTAAAGTACATTTATTGTTACATTATAAATATTAATACTACTAGAGATTAGCCCCACAATCTATCTGGACGCCCTTCCCTTTCACAACCCCTTTAAAGAAAGCATTTAAATAAATTTTATCCAGGGACTTCCCTGGTGGTCCAGCGGTAAAGAATCCGCCTTACAATGCAGGGGATGTGGGTTCCATCCCTGGTCAGGGAACTAAGATCCCACATGTCGTGGAGCAACTAAGCCCTCGCACCACAACTACTGAGCTCGCGCGCCTCAACTAGAGAGCCTGTGTGCCGCAAACTACAGAGCCTACGCACTCTGGAGCCCATGCACCACAACTAAAGAAGAGAAAACCCGCATGCCGCAACTAGACAGAAGACCACAACAAAAGATCCCGCATGTCTCAATGAAGATCCCACGTGCCACAACCAAGACACTATGCAGCCAATAATAAATAAAATAAATGATAAGTAAATCTTTAAAAAAATAATAAGTAAATAAATTTTATCTGAAGAGAGTTCTGGGTGGTGTGACAAAATGGGACCTGGACTATTGCCCAAACAGAAGATTTTCTAGAAAAGCTACAATATGATAATAATAATGAGGAGGAGAAGGAGGTAGAGGAGAAGGAAGAATAAGGATAGAAATAGGAGGAGGAGAAGGGGGTGCTATTCTCACTTTAAAGGCAATAGCACTGTAAATCAACTATACTTCAATAAAATAATTTTTTTAAAAAATAAAGGCAATGGCATATAAGGAAAATCATCACCTCAGAAGACCATACTCATAGAATCACACCTTTCCTTACTTTCATCTTTACCTTTATAGTCTTCTTCCATTCAAAACTGGTTTATTATAGGATATGAGGAAAACAGGGGAAAAAAATACTACACACACAGGTTCATCTATTTCTCGTCGGCTTCTCTGATCAGTCTCCTAAGTTACTAACTGAAGATCCTACTCTCGTTGTCAACGCTTTGTGACAGCCCCAATCATCACATTCTCAGTTGGTCCATCCTTCGATTTCATGTTGAAACTACTCCTTCCACAGTCCTGAAGGACTCCTAACTCTGTGGTCTGTCCTGTTGAAGATTCCTGAGGAATCAAGTCCCTTCACTCTGAATCCACTAGAATATAACTTTCCTGCGAGCAGAAGCCTGTTGGCCTTATGCACCGCCACGTCTGAGAGCCTCTCCTAGTGCTTGGCACCCTAATAGGGATGAAAAAGAATACGTGGAGAATGAATCCACCTTCACTCACAGACATTATCTCAACACAGTCCTCTCGTCTATATGACCTGCCTTGACCACTTGCAATGTTTTGGTTTCTCATACTTAATCTTTTCACCTTTCTCTGCTCTCTTCCCAGTCTTTCATGACATCCTGACTTTCCTCCACCCCAGGTGGTTACTGCTTTTTCTTACACTCTAGTTTGCTCAGACTTTGACCCCACAAATGAAAGCGTCTATCCTGTTTTCATTCCATCTTTTGCACAGTGTCCACTGCCACAGTCCTATCCTGCCTACTTCCCAGCATGGACTACTCTTTACACGCAGACATCTTATCTCTAGGACATTTCAGCCTTCTCCTTCCCTTCAGCATACATTTTAGTATATTTAATACAGATTTTCCTTTTTTCTTTCTCTTTGCATATGTGGAGAGGTGGGGGAGAGGAAGGAGAAGGGAAATTAGCCACAGAGAAGGAAAAATGTCACTCAAGATCATCTCGGATGGGGGTGGGGGGAGGGGGAACTGGATGAAGGTGGTCAAAAGGTACAAACTTGCAGTTATAAGATGAAGTACTAGGGGTATAATGTACAACATGGTTAATATAATTAACACTGCTGTACGCTACATATGAAAGTTGTTAAACAGTAAATCCTAAGAGTTTTCATCACGAGGAAAAAATCTTTTTATATTTCTTTAATTTTGTATCTATAGGAGATGATAGATGTTCACTAAACTTATTGTGGTCATCAATGTAAGTCAAATCATTATGCTGCATACTTTAAACGTATACAGTACTATATGTCAATTATATCTCAATAAAACTAAAAGGAAAAAAAGATCATCTCTGGTGACAAAATAATTTTTAAAATACATATATGTATGTATGTGTGTGTGTGTTTGTATACATTTCCTACCATGAAGCTACTTATTCTTTATTTCATAAAGTGCTTACCTAAACCACTGAATGCTGGTATGAGACATGCACTCCAAAATATAATCCCATCTAGAACCCCACTTGATATGTTTGTTTTCCTAAAAATCACATGACCAAACTTTAACTGACTTTTTACTGGTTATAATCCTAAAACAGACAGAAAGTTATTCTGCCTGTACTGTCTCTATTTCTTTACTGCTAACTTCATGGAATCATGCAATCTAGCCTGATATTTTTATCATTTTTTTATTTACTGATATTCTACCTCATTTCAGAAAGGGACTAGGAAAAAAGTAATTTTAGCTTACTGCTGTTCACCAGAAATAGTACCATTTTGCTACTATTTTTCTGTAACCCTAAGTCCACCCCATACTTCATTTCCTTTTGTCCAGACCACATTTTCATCTTAATTGCAACTTCATACCATGCTTACAAAGGTATATGTAATGTCACTGTAGTTTTGTTTGTAAATTTAAAAACCTAGAAAAAACCAAAAATTCCCATCAGAATGGGAATAAATAAACTGTGGTAATCCATGCTAAGAAATACTATGTAACCATTAAAAAGAATGATGTGCATCTATAGGTGACACTATGTCTATGAAATAGCATTAAGCGAAAAAAGAAAGGTGAAAAGTATATAGTAAGACAAGTTATGTACAGCAAGATCCTATTCCCCCCCCCAAATTATATACATATTTTGTAGATGCAGACATTTTTCTGGAAGAAAAAATAATGGTTATACTTTTGGAGCAAGAGACTAGAAATTGGGGGGAGGGTAGTAAAGGAAGGGAGAATTTTACTTATACATTTTCTATATGGTTTGCAGTCTTCACCACATACGAGTATTATCAATATTATTATTTAAATTGAACTCAACATTTGAACTAAAAGACAACTTTCAGTTGTCACTGCAACACACAAAATCCACCTCCTGCAAATAGGTTTATTATTAGGGTATTTTGTTTAATTAGAAAACAGTATTCAATTTCAGTCATTATTTCTTATAGAATATTTTAATATCTTACATTTTTGTATGTTAAGTATTTTGAAATATTTTAACAATGAATTTATAAAAGTATTTTTAATACTGTAGTGCTCAGTACAGAATAAAACACAAGAAAATATAATCACCAGCTGTTTCTGCTGGTGCGCAATCAAACTCAACCTTTCAATAGCTTTCTTATAAAATATTCCCAATAAATGATCTTAAATGATAATCCCCAGTAAACATTTAAACCATTAATGCAGTATTATTACCCCTTAAATTAATGGAATGCTCTTAGCAAAAGGAAAACACTGGTACAGGTTGACCAAGTTATGTTTGAAATGACTTATTATTTAAAATTAGGTATCTTTAAGTGTTTTTTTCTGAAGTTTGGGGGTGGGTATGAAGCAAGCCAATATACACTGCTTTAAAAAAAACTGAAATGATGGGTTTTAATTGAAATGAGTTTTAATTCAACAATGGATTTTAGTTGACACCTGATGACCTGGTGATCATGGTTAACATTATCCATGAAAGGTCAGGTTGACGTTATGTGTCTACTGATGTGAGCTATCACTTTTGTGGTCTTCCTGTCGAGAATCCATGGCCTGAGCCTGGACACGAAGAACCATCAGACAGACCCAGGTTGACGGTCATCCTACAGATTGTAAGGTCGGTACTCTTCAAAAATTTCAAGAGGGACTTCCCTGGTGGCGCAGTGGTTAAGAATCTGCCTGCCAATGCAGGGGACACAAGTTCGAGCCCTGGTCCGGGAAGATCCCACATGCCGTGGAGCAACTAAGCCCATGCACAACAACTACTGAGCCTACGCTCTAGAGCCCTCGAGCCACAACTACTGAGCCCGCATGCCACAACTACTGAAGCCTGTGCACCTAGAGCCCGTGCTCCGCAACAAGAGAAGCCACCACAATGAGAAGCCCGCACACCGCAACAATGAGTAGCCCCCTCTCGCCACAACTAGAGAAAGCCCGCACACAGCAATGAAGATCCCATGCAGCCAAAAATAAATAAATAGAAAATAAATAAATTTTTAAAAAAATTTCAAGAATATGAAACACATGGAAAGACTAAAGAACTGGCCCAGATTGGAGGAGATCAAAAACTAAACATAACATGTAATCCTGGATAGGATAGTGAATCAGAAAGGAGAAAAGTGACATTGTTGGCCAGCTGGTGAAATCTGAATGGATGAATGTGAATCAGATGGTAATGTAATGCCAATATTGATTCCCGGTTTGCACGGTTGTATGCTAGTTATATAGGAGGGTGACCTTGTTTTAGGGAAAGATACTCTGGAGGATATAGGGGTAATGAGACAACATCTAGCTCTCAAAAGATTCACAGAAAGACTAATGATAATGGACACACACAAAGAAGAGTGAACAATGGAGCAAATGAAGTAAAATGTTAACAATTGGGATGTCTGGTTAACGGAACTATGGGAGTTCTTTGTGTTATTCTAGCAATTTTTCTGTAGTATGAAATTGTTTTGAAATAAACTATTTTTTTAAAACCTATAAGAAAATCTGAATTTACAGGACTGACAAATCCAGGGATAAATATCCAGTGTATGAAAGGATTCATCTTAGCCATTTCATTAAAATATTGTTCCTATACTAAAATGTGACTTAATCTTTCAAAATTTGAATTGCATGCATCTCTTCACCAGACTGTCAATCACCTTAAGCAAGTAAACTCATATCAAGCCTTTTAAAAAGGAGTTAAGGGGCTTCCCTGGTGGCACAGTGGTTAAAAATCCACCTGCCAATGCAGGGGACACAGGTTCGAGCCCTGGTCCGGGAAGATCCCACATGCCATGGAGCAACTAAGCCCGTGCACCACAACTACTGAGCCTGTGCTCTAGAGCCCACAAGCCACAACTACTGAGCCCATGTGCCACAACTACTGAAGCTCGCGCGCCTAGAGCCCGTGCTCCACAACAAGAGAAGCCACCGCAATGAGAAGCCCGTGCACCGCAACGAAGAGCAGCCCCTGCTCACTGCAACTAGAGAAAGCCCACGCAGAGCAACGAAGACCCAACACAGCCAAAAAATAAATAAATAAAATAAATAAATTTAAAATATATATATGTGTTTAATAAAATTTAAAAATTAAAAAGAATCCACCTGCCAATGCAGGGGACATGGGTTTGAGCCCTGGTCCGGGAAGATCCCACATGCCGTGGAGCAGCTGAGCCCATGCACCACAACTACTGAGCCCGCGTGCCACAACTACTGAAGCCCACGCACCTAGAGCCCGTGCTCCGCAACAAGAGAAGCCACTGCAATGAGAAGCCCACGCACCACAATAAAGAGTAGCCCCCGCGTGCCACAACTAGAGAAAGCCCACGCACAGCAACAAAGACCCAATGCAGCCAAAAAATAAAATAAATAAAAAGGAGTGAAATAAGTGAGGGAACTTAAGAGGCACAAACTTCCAGTTGCAAAATAAATGAATCACGAGTATGAAATGTACAGGGTGAGTAACATAGTCAATGATTATGTAATACCTTTGTATGGTGACAGATGGTAACTAGACTTATCATGGTGATCATTTTAAAATGGATAGAAATATTGGATCACTATGTTGTGTAACAGGAACTAACATAGTGTTGTAGATCAATTATACTTCAAAAACAAACAAATAAACCCACAGAAAAAGAGATCAGATTTGTGGTTACCAGAGGCGGAGAATGGGGAGAGGGAGAACTATGTGAAGGCAGTCAAAAGGTACAAACTTCCAGTTATAAGATAAATAAGTACTAGGGATGTAATGTACAACATGATAAATACAATTGACACTGCTGTATGTTATATATGAAAGCTGTTAAACAGAGTAAATCCTAAGAGTTCTCATCACAAGGAAAAGACATTGTTTTTCTATTTCTTTAATATGAGATGATGGGTGCTCACTAAATTTATTGTGGTCATCATTTCGTGACGTAAGTCACATCATTATGTTGTACACCTTAAACTCATACGGTGCTGTATATCTATTATATCTCAGTAAAACTGGAAGAAAAAATAAAATGTAAAAAAAAGGAGAGAAACTTTCAAATATGCACTATGAAGTTTGGCTTTTAAATACAAAGAGAGCCTAGAAAATCTGCAGTTGTTAAATCAAGCAGTTTTTGCACCAAACATTGCCATCTGCTGGAAATAACAGTCCACAACACATACTACTCCTGCATAAGAAAATAAATCGTTTTAAAATCCTAAGGTATATTTGAGACAAAATGACAAACGCAAAAAGATAACTAAATGGTGGAACCCATTTTTTAAATCCATTTAAAATTAATGAATTATTCTGCATCCTTACATCCCAGAGTTTCAAAATCTTTTATAAGACATAGCAATTGTCATAAATGCATACAAGGTAAGCAGGTCTTTAATGCTATTTATAATGAAGTCACAAGAAGCAAATGTAGAAATATAGACGAGAATTCTTGATTCAGGACACAGCACATGATGGGTTTCACTCGGTAAAAAGACAGGCAGGGAATCAAAGAATCAAGCTGGCAGGTAACTACAGCTTCTTTTGGTCTAGCTGTTTTCAACAGGGGGAGCAGCACCCTCTAGGGGGCATAATGAAAAGGTGTGGGGATGCTACTGGAATTTAGCAGCATGGTATTGAATAGAAGGCCAGACGTCCTGCTTGGCGCCAGGAGACCCGCACAAAGAATTGAGAAGAACTTCCAAAAGCCCCATCCAACATTCATGTGAGTGAAAAACTGCTTATGATTGTCTGCGCCTAGATTCTAACTTCATTTTACAGATAAAGTATTTTTACATAGTTTTAATATACATTGATTTTTTTCCCCCAGCAATGCAACTACCATGTAAATTGAGGGAAAATGGTACTATGTTTGGCTTGAAACTTTACCAAAATTGATCAGCATTTGAGAAAATCATGGTATCCTTCAGAAAGATGTGGTATTTGAGCCATCAATGTACAATATTCTCATAGCCATATGCATTCGTAGATGTCATGTTTACAATGATTATACACATAGGTGCATGCATCTGACAATGACTGAAATATATACTGAAACATACATTATTTTATTAAAGACTAATTTATCTTTATTTCTCCTTTATATTATAGTTAGGGTGCTATATTGATGCCTATTGAAACTATGTGTAAGACAGGTTTAATTATCTAGTATCTATTAACATAATTTTACAATAGTAACGGGAGAATGATAAAACATTTGTTATTCAAAGAGGACATCGATCTGATAGGGTTGAGAACTCCTGATTCAGCTCCATTCCCTCACTTTACTATGCAGAAACTGAAGTCCAGAAAGGAAAATGAACTTGCTCAAGGTCACAGTATGAGTTTGAAGCAAACCAGCACCAAAATTCTCTGATTCTCAATTCAGTTATTGGTCCATGGTGCCTGAAAATCAGGAATGTATCTTGCAAAAAAAAAACAAACAAACAACTATATATGTGGCTAGGGTCCCAAGCTAGCCCACAACTAAAGCTTATATAACTCACATATGTAGCTACATAGCTAAAATTAATGTGATTAGAGTGAAACCAAAAAACCTTTGGTTGGTGGTATTAAAAACAGTAAGTTTCTAAAGTAAAATATGGTGAATAGAAATACCTTAGCCATTCAAAATCTGGCCCAAACCTACCTTTCTAACCTTTCTACCAATACTATATAAACAATTAAAGTCTGGGGTACTAGACTGAATCTTTTTGGCCTTTATATACCCCAGGGCTTAACACCTGGCACGTGGAGTGCATTTACTGCCTGTTGCTGAATGAATAAACAAATGAAAAAAGTTTTGTTTCAATCAGACAAGTCTATTCACTGTTCCCCACATACACCATGTACATTCTTACCTGAAAAGCCCTTCCTCTAGCTCCTCTCCAGATTCCTAAATGCCAGGTCTTTTAACTCAGTTTATAGGCTTTCCCAGAATGCCTTGCACACCTCTACCCCTTCTATCCAAATTATCCTCAGCATCCTTCAAGGACTAGCTAAAGGCCTCCCTCTTAGAAAGCCTTCTTGGTCAATTCACCCACCATAACTCCTTCCCATTCTAAACTCACATGATGTATTAAAGAGACTGTGTTAGAAGCCTGGATTCTGTAGTCAAGCTAATCTAGACTTATAATCCTTTACATTTGTGACCTTGGGCAAGTAACTTTATCTCTATGAGTCTCAGTTCTATAGTCTATAAAATGGAGATTTAAAATAGTACCTGCCTTCAGAGGACTATTGTGAAAAATAAAGTTAAACTAGGTACTTTATAAAAATTCCCATGCTAGGCACATAATAGGCCCTCAATAAATATTTGTTATATTAATGGATGAATAAAAGGTCTTCACTCAAATGTTAATCTTTATGGTCCCATCCTTCAATAACTTCTGAACAAAATTGTTATATAAACACCAAACTTTGTACCCACTTGGGAACATGTATTATTTTCTGAAAACATAAAGTGCATAAGATGTTCAATTAAAAAGCAAAAAGACAAAACTTTTATAACTAAAAATTGCTATATTTGCCTCTGAACCTTTCTGTGGCCAGTAGCTGCCTGACCAGGGGCTCAGGCCAACAACTCGGCCGATGACCACAAGCTCTGCGTCCAAACAGCAGTTTGCAGGTGGCTGCACTAAGGTGGGAGAGGCGGCACAGGAGGATGGAGATCGCAACCCAGGTGGCTCAGGCGCCATAGCTGCTGTATGGCACTGACATCTGTAAGTCATCTGACGTGTTCAGCTTCCCCAGCCAGGCCCCCCCGCCCCGCCCCGCCCCATCCCTGTGTCAGGATCACACCTACCCCTCCCCTAGCCCGAGACTGTCTTTGTGGAAGGCTTCTGCAGTCTGCAGGAGGGTGAGAGACTGTAGTTCACCCAGCCAAGTGCCTGGGATCAATGCATGTCACAGGACCTGGTGGGATTTTCTGTATTAAGAGAAGCAACAAAAGGTGAAAAACAAGTAGAAGCACAGACCAAAGGGGACAGTCCCTGAAAATGTGGAGGTCTAGATCTTTGCCAAGATGGCAGCAGCTAGTCACACATGGCTATTCAGCACTTGAAACGTGGTCGGTCCTAAGTGAGATGAGCTCTAAGTATAAAACACACACCAGATTTCAAAGACTTAGTTCAAGAAAGAAGAATGTAAGATATTTCTTTATCAAAAAAATGCTATACAAACACTATATACGGGCTTCCCTGGTGGCACAGTGGTTAAGAATCCGCTTGCCAGTGCAAGGGATACGGGTTCAAGCTCTGCTCGGGGAAGATCCCACATGCGGTGGAGCAACTAAGCCCGAGCGCCACAACTACAGAGCCTGCGCTCTACAGCCCACGAGCCACAACGACTGAGCCCGCGTGCCACAACTACTGAAGCCCGCGCGCCTAGAGCCTGTGCTCCACAGCAAGAGAAGCCACCGCAGTGAGAAGCCCGCACACTGCAAAGAAGAGTAGCCCCTGCTCGCCGCAACTAGAGGAAAAACACCCGCACCCAGCTGTCTGATTTTGAATTATCACTCTTAATTACATACACAAAAATTTTCATGGTAGTTCTCAGCACGTGGTGGTATTCTAAATGACTCTTATTCACATTTTGTGATTTTTCTATATTTTCTACAATGAACATGAATAACTAAACTACTATAATTTTTTTTTTACTTAAAACAACAGAAGTTTATTCTCTCACAGTTCTAGAAGCTAGAAGTCCAAAATCCAGGAGTTGGCAAGGAACCTTCGGGAGGTTCTTTTTTTTTTTTTTTAATAGATAACTGATAAGGACCTACTGTATAGCACAGGGAACTATACTCACCATCATGTAGTAACCTATAAGGGAAAAGAATCTAAAAAAGAATATATATATGTATAACTGAATCACTGTGCTGTACACCTGAAACTTACATGATATTGTAAATCAACTATACTTCAATAAAAATTTTTCTAATTTAAAAAAATAAAAAATAAAAATTTCTAGTTCAATAGAGTTTTGTAAGCTACTACAAGACACAACAACCATGTACACCTAGGGTACACAAAGTGGAATCTGCAGTGGGATATAAATGTTACTCCAGAATGGTACTCCATAGTCAAAGACGATGGTAAAATGTTGAGTTAGACTCAGTCAAAGGTTTCTTTATTAGGAGACTTTTAAACACTAATGTGCTTTGTGAAGCTAAGAAAGGAGACAGTAGAAAGTAGCATTTTCCAAACTTATTTGACTAGTATTCTTGGGAATGCACTTTGAGAAATGTTGACGTGTACGATTATCACTGGGTAAACAAAAAAAAAAATTCAACCCAAACCCAAGACAGAAAATAAAGAAACAGCACCATCAGAGATATCCATCACCACTCTTCCTGGCGCCCTCCCCACAACTATAACAGCAACTTTCTGGTGTTCAGGTAAAGAATATTGTGGTCTGGGCTTCCCTGGTGGCTCAGTGGTTGAGAATCTGCCTGCCAATGCAGGGGACACGGGTTCGAGCCCTGGTCTGGGAAGATCCCACATGCCGCGGAGCAACTAGGCCCGTGAGCCACAACTACTGAGGCTGCGCGTCTGGAGCCTGTGCTCCGCAACAAGAGAGGCCGCGATGGTGAGAGGCCCGCGCACCACGATGAAGAGTGGCCCCCGCTTGCCGCAACTAGAGAAAGCCCTCGCACAGAAACGAAGACCCAACACAGCCAAAAATAAAAATAAATTAATTAATTAATTAAAAAAAAAAGCCAAACACATTTCTACAAAAAAAAAAAAGAATATTGTGGTTAAAAGAAATTAACTAAAGAGAAAAAAAAAAGAATATTGTGGCTTGGTGTGTTCTCACTGTGTAAGTGCACTCTGCATACATGAGCTACTCTTGTATAAAACATTAGTAAATCAGGTGCTCCTGTATCTGAGAGAAGGGATAGGAAACATTGTGTGTCTGCTACGGGCTAGGCACTGTGCTAAATATTTTATATGTTAGTTCACTTACCTCTGACAGCAGTCACATGAGGTAACTATTTTAGCCCCATTTTACAGATCAGGAAATACAGGCTCAGTGTAACCTACCGAAGTTCACACAGCTAGCAAATGTCAAAACCAGGATTCAAACCTTGGGTGTGTCTGGTTCTTTCCACCGCACCACGTCTGGAAGCCAGGAGCCTTCTAAGCACCCTAAATGAGTTTCAACGGGAAAGGAAAAATTCCTCTTCTGGAATACCTCCCAGTATTAAGGAAACTTAAAGAACAAGGAGTTGAGACCTAACCTCAAATAAGGCAATTCCCCAAAACCCCCATTTGGTATAGCTGCATCTGAACTTGCACTTCAGCTCTTTTGACTGCCACAGTTACTTCCTGACAGGCAGGCAGACCACTAACACCATACCATGCAGGCTCCTGGCATGAATCTAAACTTCAATTTAGATGTGCTTTCCCTTGGCTTTTACTGTAAACATAAGCGCTCCTACACTTAAATTTTTTTATTTTATTTTTTTCTTCCAGTTTAATTGAGATCTAATTGACATACATCACTGTATAAGTTTAAGGCGTACAGCATAAGGATTTGACTTCCATACATCATGAAATGACCACAGTAAGTTTAGTGAACATCCATCCTCTCATATACTGTAGATACAAAATTAAAGAAAAAAAATATATATGTTTTCCTTGTGATCAGAACTCTTAGGATCTACTCCCAACAACTTTCATATATAACGTACAGTGTTAATTATATTTATCATGATGTACATTACATCCCTAGCACCTTTTGACCACCGTCATCTGATTCCCCCTGCCCCCATCCCCTGCCTCTGGTCACCACAAATCTGATCTCTTTTTCTATGAGTTTGTTTGCTTGTTTGTTTTTGAAGTATAATTGACCTACAACTCTATGTTAGTTCTCGTTACACAACATAGTGATTCAATATTTCTATACATTTCAAAATGATCACCACCATAAGTCTAGTTACCATCCTATACTTAAAATTTTAATAGCCAACTGATAAGTGATAAAAATGTATAAGGGCTTCAGCTCTTCAATCAACTTCTGATAATAGCTTGGACTTGGAATACTATTCTCAATCACTGGGGAAAGGTTATTTTAATTTCTTCAGGGTGTATTTCATTCCTTTCCCCAGATTACACTTCTGTGTTTCATCCAGAGATTAGAAGACTGGACTATACTTATTGGACTAGTAAATTGCCTGTTTTCACCAATTGTACTTTGGGTAAACTGCAGGCTGTAGGATCAAGTAATCCTGACCTCTAGCTGGATGATTCAAAGTACACACACACACACACACATTTCTAACATAAACGTTTCTCATTTTCTTTACAGTAACTCTGTAGGCAGAAAACATAATAGACCTTTAATATAGAAAGCCAAAATGGAATAGTGGAAAAACTATGAGTTTGGGGCCAAACAGACCTGAGTTTGAATATCACTTCCACCTCCTGCTAGCTATGATCCAGAGAAAATTACTTCAGCTCACTGGGCTTCAGGATCCTCATTTATAAAATGGAGATAACATTTTATAGGTGATACATAGGGACAAAAGCAAGGCATCCCCAAACTGGAATTGCTTTCAGAATGAGATTAGGAAGAATCGTGTCATAACGGCTGTCAGGCCATCTATAGAAATGACACACACCAAGCACAATTTGTAAGTGTTCAAAGAGATTTGAGACCTAATCCCAAATAAGGTGATTAGGGTTTTGTCTCAGGAAAGCAAATCTAAAGCCATAAGAAATAAGTCTTATATAAAATCAAGTATAATGAAAGCTGAATCAAAAATATGATGCATCACCTTTAAAAACTATAAAGAGAAATACATATATCTACATAGTCATAAAAAGTTTTCCCTATGAAAGGAAAGCCCCAAAGTTCATCTTTTGGAGAAGCACCTCTAATACTGTCCAAGGCTAAGAGTACCTGACCCATGAATATGAACCAGATATCTGGTCCATGGGCAAGCATAGCACTAGTGCACATGAATATCATCTTTTAATACTCTCTTACTTTTGCTCTGGGGTCCTATGCTCACCAAGAAACTTTCTATTTATTCTATTCTGTTTATATTTTCTTTCTCATATATCTTTATTATGAGCAGATGGGCTAACCAGCTGACATGAATGGTGTGGTCCACTAGACACTTATATTTCTTCACATAAATTACAAAATTGGTGTTCTGGTTTATATACTGGATCATTAGGAGTTTGCCTAGTATGAATCTACCTCCCTTTGTTATACTCACAGAATTAAATTCTGAAGCAAGATTTTTAAAACTGACAAAAACCTAGTATTGCTGAGTGTGTGAGGAAACAGCAGATCTTCAGGCCTAGCAACTTTTCTGCAAAAGAATTTGGTAAGGTATTATCAAAATGTGCACACCCTGTTACCTAAATAATCCTACTTCTAGGAATTTAAGTCTAGGAGATAATCAGACAAATAAAAAAGTAAGGATGCTCATTAAAGCATTGTTTATAATAATTAAAAATTAGACATTTGGGTTGTTTTTATCAATACGGCACTAAATAAGTCAATTACAGCCTGTATGTTAAATATACTATGTAGTCAATAAAAAGAAGGCTGTGACTCTGTATTTATTGACCTGGAAAGATGTCCATGACATACACATTAAGTGAAAATAGCACATGTAATATCCCATTTGTACAAAGGTGTACACTTTTTAGCACCACACGCAGTGTTTTCCTTATATATTCTACAGAAAATTATATCCCCATGAGTTCTTGCCATGGTCTATGAAATGCTGCATATTATAATCATCTTTTGAAAATTCACAATGCTTTTTAACATAGTGAATACTCATAAAGCCATTGTTTTAACATTGTTTAACCTAGCATTATCCAAAGTAACCTCATCATAGATCCTTTTTTCGCATAACACCTTTTAAAATACCAAGCTAAAACAAATAAAATATGAAGGAACTAGTTTACAGAAAACTCTTTGGAAAACATGGGCTTTGAAGAGCTGATAAATTATTCACCAGAATGTTAATAGTCCATCTGTCTATCTACCTATCTATCTATTTACCAAAAATACATACCATCTTTATAAAAATAGCTATTTACAAAAGGAAAAATTCCAGATGTACAAATAATAATGAATGTTATATGTTGAGGACCTACTCTGTGTCATGCTAAGGGCTTTATATATTCTGAAAATGAGGATGAAATGACATGAGAAGAAATCGAGCCTCAGAGATCACATGACTTGCCTATGCTCATGCAGCTAGTAAGCAGCCAAGCCCCAATTTGAACTGTAGGTCAGTCCAAATGTCCAATATGTCAGCTCTTTTCACTACAATAGATTGTGTCTCTTCCACAAGATATTCTTCCTTGAAGGTCTCACTTGAGCAGTCAGCCAGTCTGCCAACCCCAGGAGACACCCCTCTGGTTGCCCATGTACCTCATTCAAACCTCAGTGTGAAGTATGAGAAAGTAATGTACTGGGCAAGGTACCTGAAATGTAGTAGATTGAATACAGCAATTCCTGTAATTATTGTCTTTTGAATGGTTTTAACATAAAGAACTTACCTACTTTCTTGGGCTCCTAAGCTGTGTTACACAACTTTAAACTGACGGAAACTAAGGCTTTAATATTAATGAAATATATGATATTTATATACTTGATTTGGGAAAAAATAAGATGATGGCATAGAATACTTACTTCAAATTTCACAGAGTAAGTGTAGGTTACATTCAACTTATCTGTATATTCTCTAGGAATTTCCATAGGGGGTCCATTACAAGTTAGGTGGTTTTCATCTGAATGTTTATAGCTAATAAAAGAGAGGGAAAAAAGGAAGGGAAAGGAATTTTTATACCAAACTGACATCGTAAATTTCGGATTCATGGCTCTTCAGGCACGTTAACAATAGCAGGCTGAAAAAAAAAATAGGCCTTTCATTATATTCTGCATTTAAAACTCTTTACGATTTAAAATATTTTTGTTTCTAAATGTCCCTAACACGCAAATAAGACTCAATATACTGCCCAAAACACAATACTTAAGAACCTTCTCTTTGCCTGTGGATAGATTTTTTTTAAATCCTTCTATTAGCAAATGGCTTTATTTTTCATCTTTTATTGCATCCCCCCTTCTATATACTAAAAAAGAAAACTATCTTGTAACCTTAGCTATAGAGTTAGAAAATCAAATAGATGATGCAGAAATCATATTTATAAGCACCCAGAGATTTGAGGGTCTACTGTGTGCAAAATGCCATGCTTAACGATGAAAGGTACTGAGTATATAATCTATGTGAACCTTTTGTGTTTGAAAGAGAATGATTACTAAAACCAGAAGATGGAAAACAAAAACTAGAGAAGTTTGAAACTAGACAGGACTGGTGAAGCTAGCAAATGCCTGGTCAGAAATAGAGACTCTTCTGTCACTCGAAAAGTAAAAGAGGAATAAAGGGTGATAGAAAATCAAAAGGAGAAACCATGATGCTTCCATTTTGAATTATTTACTCAACATACAGTTTACCCTTTGGCTTCTGTCTAAAGAATAATATGTAATCCTTATGGGATTGTTATCTGTACGCATATATACACAATAAAACCACTCGCCCACGATTGCGAAGGTTATTGGTGTGTGCCTCTTTTTATTCATTCCTGTAACCCTACTGTCTGGTACATAATGTGCCCTTATATTATACGTGTTTGTAGGATGAATGCATTCTACTTAAAGCCAAAATACAATTTAAAGCAGCTATGAATTAGAGAAATAATAATTGTTAAGGCTATAGATCAAAACTTAACATTGAAGAGAAAAATTAAATTACTGCATGATAATGCATATCAAGGTTCACTGTTTAAGTATGGGTCCTGAACCCAGTACAGGAAAGATCTGCATTTCATATGAGAGAGATTATGCAGCAAAAATTGTGTTAAGATCTCTAATCAAGGTAGAAGCCCTATTTTAAACCACTGGCCTTATATATCGGTTGTATAAGGCCTTACAGGCCATTTTCAGAACTTTGACTTTTACTCTAAGATGGGAAGTCACTGGAAGCCTCTGAGCAGAGGACTGACACGAGCTGAAATTTAAAAAGGAATGCTCTGAATGCTATATTGAGAACAGACTGTGAGAAGACAAGGCTGGCAGCAAGGAGACCAACTAGGTTTTTGCAACAATCCATGTGAGATATAACCATGTCTTGGACCAGCTGATAGTGGTGGAGGTGATGAGAAGTGGTGGATTCTGAATATATTTTAAAAATAGAGCCACATGGGAAATTCACTGGCTGTCCAGTGGTTAAGACACAGGGCTTTCACTGCTGTGGACTCGGGTTCGATCCCTGGTCAGGGAACGAAGATCCTGCAAGCCGCGCGATGCAGCCAAAAAAAAAATTAGAGCCTATGATCTGCCAAAGGGTTGGACTAGATGTAGGATATAAATGAAGAATGATAAAGAGGAATCAAGGGTGATGCCATGGTTTGGGGGCCTGAGCAACTAGAAGGATGTAGTTGCCATTTACTGAGATGCAGAAGACAACAGGAGAAGCAGATTTGGAGGGAAGATTAGAAGTTCTTTTGGGCACATGTTAAGTTGGAAATGCCTACTAGACATCCAAGTGGACGGGTCAAGTAAACAGCCAGATATACAAGTCTAGAGACCTAAGCGTCATTGCGGTATCTGATGCGATGAGCCAGGGTAAGATCGCCAAGGTGTGAGTATAAATAAAGAAGAGGCAAAGCTAAAAGACTGAGTCCTGGGGCCCTCTGACATTAAGAGGTTGGAGAAATGAGGGAATTCCCTGGCTGTCCAGCAGTTAGGACTCCATGCCCTCACTGCCAAGGGCCCGGGTTCAGTCCCTGGTCGGGGCACTAAAATCCCACAAACTGCGTGGTGAGGCCAAAAATGAAAAAAAAGAAAAAAAAATAGGTTGGAGAAATGAAAAGACTGATGAGCAACCAGTGAGACAGGAGAAAACCGGAAAGTGGTAACCCAAAAGCCAAATGCGGCAGGTGTTTTAAGGAAAAAGAGATGATCAGTTATAGCAACCATCAGGGAAATTAACAAGGTACAGAACCTGAAAGAAAACACAAGACTCTAGACCCAGAAAACCATTAGGCCTAACTCACGTCTATGACCTTGAGCAGATTGCCTAATTCTGAAAAAGATGAATTTTAACACAGTCATTCTCAGGGGGCCCAAATAAATGAGCTTTACTGTGATTAGATAAAAGTTTTACTGCATGCATACATAAGCTATTACTATGGGCAGCGTAGAAATAAATACAGCTCTAGAAAGTGATTTTCTTGGCTTTTTTACTCTCTCCAAGCCTGAGAATATGAGATGTGATTATAAGCATTAAATGTGATTTTCATATAGCTGATGAGATTAGCTTCCTGCATCATACTTTGTATGTTTACTACCTTTCTACCCAAATGACTTTCAACATGAGTAGCCATCCTGACTTGAGTCAGACCTCACAGCCCATCAACCTAAAATTCTGTTCCCAGATATAAGAAGTGACAGACACAAAGAAGCATGGGCGGTTGCTCTTGACAATGGTTAGTATTCCCTGGCCTCTCTTAGTAGCTCTATTTACCCCGTTACTCATAAATATGTCCTGATCCTTTTAACCCTTCTTTTATTTCCTGTCTGCAACACCTTATGAAATAAATCTTCAAAAATTTTTAACATAGCCACTAATTTAAAAAGAATATCTTTTTACTAAGATAAGTCAGAGTTGGAAAGTACCAGTGTTCTTCATCTTTTGGGGTCTGTTCATCTAATGAAATGTATGGACACTTTTGCCCAGAAACACACACATCAATAAAAATTGGGAACAGATACAGATAGTTTATAAACATGTAAAATGATGCTAAATATCACTCATAATAAACAAATAAAAATTTTAAATATTAAAAAAATAAAATAAAATAAAAATTGGGTTTGATGCATCTGTATCTATATTAAAAACTCCTAATTCAGCCCTCTCCCATTGCAGATGAGGAAATTTAAACCTATGAGAGATCAAGTTAACCTACCCATGGTCAAAAGCTTGGCACAGCACATTCCCTAACTATTCTTTCCCTTTGGCCATCAGCTGTGACAGATGGAACAACCTTGGCTAAAGTAAAACAGGCCAGTAGGCTTAAAAACAATGAAGTCTGATTCATCTCGATGAACTTAGGGTTGACTTCCAAAATGGAACCAGCAGAGATGAGACAAAAATCCAAATTTCCAAATTCCTTGTTCTGTGTTCAGAAAACCATACCACACTTACCTCCTTTAATATACTTCACATAAGTTTCAAAGGATCACTTTTCCCATCCTAATATTTCAGGTTTTATAATATTTTGCCCATATGGATCATGATTTGATACACTGTATGATATATTCCCCCTCTATCCCTTTTAATTGAAGAGTACTATTCTTACCCTACAGTTTCAAAGAATCTTTTCTTTAAAAATTATTTAATTAATTATTTATTTATTTTTGGCTGTGTTGGGTCTTCGTTTCTGTGCGAGGGCTTTCTCCAGTTGCAGCAAGCGGGGGCCACTCTTCATCACGGTGCACGGGCCTCTCACTGTCGCAGCCTCTCTTGTTGCGGAGCACAGGCTCCAGACGCACAGGCTCAGTAGTTGTGGCTCACGGGCCTAGTTGCTCCGCGGCATGTGGGATCTTCCCAGACCAGGACTCGAACCCGTGTCCCCTGCATTGGCAGGCAGATTCTCAACCACTGCGCCACCAGGGAAGCCCTCAAAGAATCTTAAGGTTGGAACATTAAAGGTCACCTGTCTAGTCTCTTACCCAATACAGAATTGCCCTTTACAATTCATTAAGCACTCACTTACTAGGGACCAGACACTCACTTACTAGGGACCAGACATTAAGCACTCACTTACTAGGGACCACTCACTTACTAGGGACCAGACACTATGCTGGGTGCCTAACTATGAAATCTCAAAGAGCTGGGTCATCTAGGCTCTTCCTACAAACGTGTAGGGATTAACTACTCACTAATTCTTGAGGTTGCTTATTCAAATGTTAGAGAGCTCTAATTGCTAGCAGATTCTTCCTTATACCCAGCTGATACCTGCCTAATAGACTCCACTGGTACTAGAATTGTCCTCTGAAGAAACACAAATCTTACTCTAATCTCTTTGTCATATGGCAGCAACTAAAGAAGAGAGTTAGGATATCCTCAATAAGTCAATTCTCTTCCAGGTCTGCCAGTTCTTCCTCACATTACATGTTATTCAGATGCTTACTATAGGTTAAATGGAATAAAATTGCCTATTTGATTTTTCTTTTTTCTTTTTTTAATTTTTGGCTGCGTTGGGTCTTCGTTGCTGCGTGCAGGCTTTCTTTAGTTATGGCGAGCGGGGGCTACTCTTGTTGCGGAGCATGGGCTTCTCATTGCGGTGGTTTCTCTCATTGTGGAGCACAGGCTCTAGGTGCACAGGCTTCAGTAGTTGCAGCATGTGGGCTCAGTAGTTGCGGCACGCGGGCCCTAGAGCACGCAGGCTTCAGTAGTTGTGGCACGTGGGCTCAGTAGTTGTGGCACGTGGGCTCAGTAGTTGTGGCTCGTAGGCTCTAGAGCACAGGCTCAGTAGTTGTGGCGCACGGGCTTAGTTGCTCCACAGCATGTGGGATCTTCCCGGACCGGGGATGGAACCCATGTCCCCTGCATTGGCAGGTGGATTCTTAACCACTGCACCACTAGGGAAGTCCCTGCCTATTTGATTTTTCAAACTTTATGTCTAAGGTTATATCACACATGTATCCTAAAAATAAAAATTCTGGTGAGATCTTCTACATTTTGAATTAATTTTTAAATTAATGGAACTAATTAAAAAGACATTCTATAATTACCTTTTGGGATCAAGTCTAGCAGTAACCAATCTTACAATACCCCAATTTGTTTCACTTTCCCCGTGATATGTAATGGTAATATCGACATGGTTGAAGAGGTAGAAAGTATTACTTTTGTTGAATTCAGACTGCAGAAAGATAAAGAAATTTGAAAGAAGTTTGAACTTTTCCTACAAACTAAAAAATATAAAATCTAATCACGGAATGAAAATGGGATATATTACTTCTAAAAAAATCGAGCTATAAATTAAGCATACTGAAATGTAAATGTGTTTTTATAAGATAAAAACTGCAGCCCTGAGCATCTGGCCTAAAATTAAGATGTTAGTTAATTCTACAGTTTTAAATAGTTGTTACAAAGGAATAATATTGCAAATGTAAAATTCACAAATGCATGCATCGCTGGATTTTTAACCACACAAAACTATGAAGTAATACAAATAAACTAATAAAATGTTATCAGTACTTAAAGTTTAACCCTATCAAGAGTTTGGGCTTTATTTATGGTAAAAGTAATGAAGCAAGAAAAAATAGAAGGAAGCTGTGTTTCAGAATGTTAACTGTGGCGCCTCTGGGTAGTGAGATTATAGGCAATAATTTTTCCTCTACTTCTTTGGATTTTTCTGTACTTACCAAATTTTGTATAATGAGGGTATATCTACATTTATAATCAGAAGCATCAAACAGATAAAAACGGAGTGAAACTCTCTCTACCAGCCAAGTATTCATTAGTTCACTCCCTAGTAGCCACAACTATATCTGAAGATAATTATCTTAGATCAATTCTTCTTAAACTTGAAAGTTTATACAAATTTCCCAGGGATCCTGTTAAAATGCAGATTCCGACTCACTGGGCCTAGGGTGAAGCCTGAGATTCTGTGTGTCTAACAAGCTCCCAGGTGGTGCTGATGCTCGTGGTCCTGGAACACACTTTGAGAACCAGTGGTTAACGGAGAGTGAGGGACTATTTTTCCATAAGGATTTGGGGGGCAGTTTTTGTATAAGAGTTGTGATGGGTTGGACTGTGTCCCCCCCCCCCGCCAAAAGACAGGCTTAAGTCCTAACCCACTGTGCCTGTGCATGTGACCTTATTTGGAAATAGGGTCTCTGTAAGACAAAATCAAGTTAGGATGAATGAGGCCATTCAAGTGGGCTCTAATCCAATATAACCAGTCTTCATAAAAAGAGGAAAAGGCCATGTAGCGAGAGAAACACACAGGCAGAATGCCATGTAAAGACAGGGGAGGAGACTGGAGGGATGCAGCCACAAGCCAAGGACTGCTGGCCATCACTAGAATCTAGGAGAGAGGCATGGAACAGATTCTCCCTCAGAGCCCTCAGAAGGAACCAGCACTGCTGCTGACACCTTCATCTCGGACTTCTAGTCTCCAAAACTCTGAGACAATAAATTTTTGTTGTTTTAAGACACCCATTTTGTGGTACTTTGTTACAGCAGCCCTAGCAAATTAAGACAAGGGTTAACAATATGAACTTTGCAATCAGACAGCCATTTACTAGCTATATGACCACAGACAAGTCATTTAACCTCTTTGAGCCTCAGTTTCCCCTTTTTAAAATTGGGGACAATAATAGGATTGCCCATAAGATTGTTGAGAGGATTAAACAGAATAATGTACGTAAAGTACTCAGTGCAGTGCTTGGCATAGAAAGCCTAAATATTAGCTATTATGTCACCCAGGCCTTCAATCTTCAGAGAATGAGTACAAATGAGCCTTGTCAATTACCATGTTGAGTAATCTACAACATGCAGGACTCCTAGATTAAGAATTATGACTCTGCAAATCTCAGAATTGAGAGTGATAGCCCTGAAGGAAATTTAGAGATCATTTAGTACAGTGATGATAAAGGAGACGGTACGAGTGATCCTGAGGCGGTGCATCAGAATCAGCTTGGGATGGAAAGTAAGTACTGCTCACCACAATACTGTCCATAATTGCAAAAACCTAGAAACAACCAAAAATGTCTATCAGTACAGTTAAATGAAAGATGGTATAAACATACAGAGAAATAAAATGCAGCTAGTAGAGCATGTACTGGTACAGAGGTATGTGTGTGATATGTACTAATAGAAGCAGCACAGCATAGGGGTTAAAGACTTCACAGTCAAACTGGCTTGGTTGAAAGCTCAGGAATGGCATGTGCTAGCCTGAGTGACCTTGGCCGAGTTGCTTAACCTCTCAGTGTCTTGGTTTCCGTACCTATACTGTAGAAATCATAACAGAGTGCTGTAAGGGTTAAATCTGCCCATGAAAAGCATTTCAGCCACCGTCACGTACTCAATCTGACAGATAAAGTGGTAACAAGGCCCTTCAGGATCTGAATCCTGCTTGTCTCTCCAGACTCATCTGCTGCCATAGCCTCTACTTATAATCTGAAAAGTTACTAAAGGGAATTCTTTATTGTGTGCTCTCATAGCACTCCGCTCATATCTCTGCCATTTACCACATCAAATTGTACTCAGTGTATTTACATGTTTACATCCCCTAGTAAATTGTGTTCCCCAGTAGATCACAAGGCTATGAATTTTGTCTGGATCATTCATTCATTCAACAAATATTTTTGAACATCCACTATGTGCCAGGCACTTCTCAAATATATCCTCAGAGCTAATAGCCAGTAGATGCTCAAAAAATATGAGGCAGTTTGGTATGGTACAAAGAGATCAAAATTTGGATCAAGAAACATTGGGATGGAATTCAGATTTTGCCACATACCATCTTTTGTACGTGAGTCTTTCTGGGCCTTAGTTTTCTTAGTTGTAAAATGGGGCTATCATCACTTAATTCATAAAATTGTTGAGGATTAAGTGAGAAATTATACAGAAAGACCTAGCACAGCACCTGGCACAGAGTAAAGAAGTCATTAAATGTTAGTTTCCTTCCTACTAGATATTAAAATTATGCTTTAAAACTTTAACTAGATTTCCAATTCCAATCTTATTTGGGCCAAATCTCCTGCTAAAAACTACAAATGATAAATATAACAAATATCTCCTTAAAAGAAACATGAGCATGGAATGTACAACACCAAGAGTTAACCCTAATGTAAAGTATGGACTTTGCGTGATTATGATGTGATGGACCAACGTAGGTTCATCAGTTGTAACAAATGTCCCATTTTGGTGGAGGATGCTGAGAATGGGGGAGACTATGCATGGGTGGGGCAGGGGGTAGATGGGAAATCTCTGTACCTTCCTCTCAATTTTGCTGTGAACCTAAACCTGCTCTAAAAAGGTAAAGTCTTTAAAATTTAAAAAAGAAAAAAAGCAACATGAGGTGACAAGAAAGTAAGGAACTACCATGCCAAATTCTAAGGGAAAGTAGGAAGCCAGAGAGGTCAGCTGGGTAAGGGAGCACTGATGCTGCTACTGCCCTGAGGTCACCTGCTGAGCTGGGCAAACTTGAACTTGGGTTTGGGTAGCTTCATGGGATGAGGAGGCGGGAACTCAGGGAAGGCCCTCCCAGGTGAAAAGGCTAATATGAGACCCTCTGAACATTAAGCTGAGACCACCCACCCCCTCCAAAAGTAACATCCTCAGGGTAAAGGTGAGCCAGAAGTGAACCTGCTCATATAGTCCCAATGGACTATTGGGAAGATGGTCTTGAAGCTAAACAGAACAAGGCAGAGGCGGGGGAGAGAAATAAAACTGTCCTTAAAAAGTTGTGGCCACAGACCAGCCCTGACATAGATTTGCAGGCTGGATTCACATCATCAAAGTGGCCCCAGAAAGTTCAAGTTATGAATTTGCTTTAAGGTGGTCCCAGACTGGTATTTCCCAAAGACTCCTGTGGAAGTAAAGGAAAATCCTCTCTGGAGGAAAGTACTTTGACCCTAGGACTCAAAGAAACTCCACAAACAATCTTCGAGAACAATAAGTATGTAGTCCAAAAAATGAAGTATACAAGAAAAAAGGAATTATGAGCAAGAATCAGCAGAAACAAACTTGTAAAGAGTTCAGATCCAGAAATGATCACAAGCAGATTTAAAATTAACCAAATTTAATATATTTTAAAGACATCAAATACAAGTGTGAAAGCATGTATATGAAATAGAAAAGTACAAATAATGACCCAGCAGATCTGAAGAACAAAACTTGTAGAAATGAGAAGATGATTACTAAAATTCTCTTCTCTTAAGAAAAGGAACAAGTGAAAAGAGAATTTATAGTCTAGAAGATAGACCAGAAGAACATAGCACAGGAAAAACATGGAAAATACAGAAGGGAAGTTAACAGACATGGAGGAGGGGCTTCCCTGGTGGCGCAGTGGTTAAGAATCTGCCTGCCAATGCAGGGGACACGGGTTCGAGCCTCGGTCCAGGAAGACCCCACATGCCGCAGAGCAACTAAGCCCGTGTGCCACAACTACTGAGGCTGCGCTCTAGAGCTTGCGAGCCACAACTACTGAAGCCCGCAGGCCTAGAGCCCGTGCTCCGCAACAAGAGAAGCCACCGCAGTGAGAAGCCCACACACCGGAAGGAAGAGCAGCCCCCACTCAACGCAACTGGAGAAAGCTCACACACAGCAACGAAGACCCAACACAGCCAAAAATAAATAAATAAAATAAATTTATTTTAAAATTTTATTTATTAAATAAATTTATTAAATAAAAAAATTATTAAAATAAATAAATTTATTTTATAAATAAAATAAATTTATTTTTAAAAAAAGCAAAAGAGAGACATGGAGGAGAAAATAACATTTAACATAGCTTTAATTGGAGTCTGAAAAGGAAAGAAGAAAATATCTCACCATGGCTGAGAATTACAGGACTGATAAAAGGCACCAATCCAGGAAACTTAAGGAATTACAAACAGGATCTAAAACAAAGCAAAACAGGGACTTCCCTGGTGGCGCAGTGGTTAAGAATACACCTGCCAATGCAGGGGACGCGGGTTTGAGCCCTGGTCCAGGAAGATCCCACATGCCACGGAGCAACTAAGCCCATGTGCCACAACTACTGAGCCTGCGCTCTAGAGCCCACAAGCCACAACTACTGAGCCCATGTGCCACAACTACTGAAGCCCACGTGCCTAGAGCCCGTGCTCCACAACAAGAGAAGCCACCACAATGAGAAGCCCATGCACCGCAACGAAGAGTAGCCCCCGCTCACCACAACTAGAGAAAAGCCCGCACGCAGCAATGAAGACCCAATGCAGCCAAAAATTAATTAATTAATTATTTTTTTTTAAAAAACAAGCAAAACAAAAATCCATAACTAGACACGTAATCATGAAACTGCATAACACCCTCTAAAGAAAGAAGTGACTGGGAGTTCCCTGGTGGCCTACTGGTTAGGATTCTGGGCTTTCACTGCCTCGGCCAGAGTTCAACCCCTGGTCGGGGAACTGAGATCCCACAAGCTGTGTGGCACAGCCAAAAAAAAAAAAAACAACAGTGACTAATAGTAGGTATAAATGAAAGGACTATAACAGAAATACAAACCTTAAATATTAGAAGAATTACAACAATAAAAATGTAGACCACATAAAGACTTTTCAAATAAATATTATATTTCATGGAATCTAAAATGCCACCACTTATAAAACATCGTTACGGGCTTCCCTAGTGGCACAGTGGTTAGGAATCTGCCTGCCAGTGCAGGGGACACGGGTTCCAGCCCTGGTCCGGGAAGATCTCACATGCCGCAGAGCAGCTAAGCCTGTGCGCCACAACTACTGAGCCTGCGCTCTAGAGCCCACGAGCCACAACCACTGAGCCCATGTGCCACAACTACTGAAGCCCGCACACCTAGAGTCCGTGCTCTGCAACAAGAGAAGCCACCACAATGAGAAGCCCACGCACTGCAATGAAGAGTAGCCCCCACTCACCACAACTAGAGAAAGCCCGCGTGCAGCAAGGAAGACCCAATGCAGCCAAAAATAAATAAATTAAATAAATAAATTCTTTTTAAATTTTTTTTAAAATCATTATTTTATGTGCTGCTAAAAAAAAACACTGTCAATTAACCTTTAACATGCCATCAACTGGAAGACACATCTTGATTTCATAAATGTTAAAATATGGGGAAACATGAGTCTTAGAATCAATAAAATGTGAAATATCAAAATAGTAAAGAAGATGTAATAAAACAGAACTGAAAGCAAATGTCATATCAATACATGTAAATGGGCTTAACTCACCTATTAAGAGGAAAAGATTTTTCAGAAGATACCACAAAGCAAAACTCAACAACATGTTGTATAAAAGAGACACGTCTAAAAGAGATTCTGAAAAGTTAAAAATGAAAGGATAGGCAAAGTTACACGAAGCAAACGTATGCAAAAAGAAAGCAAGAGAGCTGGACTTCCTCCTCCAGACATGATTGAATAACACGAGACTAGATTTACTCTTTCACCTTAAACAACTTTTTCAAATGGGTAAAATATATGAAACAACAGTTTTCAGACCCTGGACAACAAAGAACATTAAAACAGTGATCACCCAGAGAAGGGGAAGCCTCACGCTTCCTCCCCAGAGAGGATTTCCAGGTTGTGGTGCAGGGAAAGGGTACCCAAGCAGAGCCCTGCAATCTCTCCCAGTTGAGAAGACAAAGTTCGAAGTCCAGAGAGGCCAAGGGGGCTAGATTTTGTGGGGCAGATTACCAGAGAGAGGAGAGCCGCACAGAGATTTCTGGAGATATGCAAGGGGTCTCTTTCATCAGAGTATTGATCAGTACATGCATGTAAGGTGTGCCAGTTATTGATTGATTGCCTCTCATCCCCGAATTCATGCTCTTTGACCTCTGTGAAAATTATCTGGGCCCTTTCAATATTTTAAATAGTTCTCCTTCGCAACCTGACACTGAATGAAGCTTTGTCAGTAGAGGGCGCTGGATAGACACTGCAAGAGAAAAGGGTTTTGCTTCCTGGTTGATGAATGCTCACTCCGCATGCTCCTGTTTCTTCAGCCTCAGCAACCTCTAAGGAATTAATGGATCCACTTATCATAGTAAAAGAGAGAAACAAAAGACATCAGGTGGAGGGGGATGAATAGGCAGAGTACAGAAGATTTTTAGGGCAGTGAAACTACTCTGTATGATATTATAACAATGAATACATGTCATTATACATTTGTCCAAACCCATAAAATGTACAATACCAAGAGTGAACACTAATGTAAACTATGGACTTTGGGTGATAATGGTGTATCAATGAAGATTCATCAATTGTAACAAATGTGCCACATTCTGGTGATATCATGTGCCTCCTGATGAAAGAACACATCACTACTTTATCTTGCCAAGGAGATCAAACCTGAATCTAATCAAGCCGCTGGATCCATCTACCAATTTGAAGGAATCAGGGATAGAGGAAAATGCACCATTGTTTGGATGAGTAATACAGGAATGGACAAATGGATAGAAAGGTGATAAATCAAACACAGAAAATGCTAATTATAGAATCTAGGTGCTGGGTTTATGAGTGTCCACTATATAATTCATTCAACTGTTTATGCATTTGAAAATGCTCACAAAAAACATTGAAAAAAGATACATAAAATGATCAAGTCTAAACTATAGCATCTAGGGATGTAGACTTGGGTGACAAAACCGTAAAAGAAACTCAAGGAAGTGATTAGGGTAAAAGTTAGGATAGTGGTTATTTTAGGGGAAGGAAGAGTGTTGGAACTGGGTAGGGACACATGGATACCTTCTGGGGTGGCTGGCCAAATTCTATTTCTTGATCTGGCTGGGGTTTACAAAGGTGTCCCCCTTATAACAATTCATTACACTTTATATTTGTTCTGTATGGTTTTCTGTATCTGCATTTTACAACGAAAAGGTTTTTTTTAAAGTCCATATCCTTTGACCCAGCAATTACACTTATATGAATTTATCCTAAGGTCATAATTAGAAAAGAGTACACAGAGGTTTGCACAATAATAACTATCACTTACTGAGTGCCTACTATGTGTCAGACACTGCTCCAAGAACTTTACAAGTCTTATCCTATTTATCCTCACAACAATCCTATGTGGTATATATTATCCTTATTCCCATTTTACAGATGAGACTCAGAGAGGTAAAAGAATGTTCACTGCAGCATCATTAATAACAAAAATTGAAAACAGCTAATCATGATGGAATGGATAAAAAATTCTGATCCATCCATACAATGGAATATTATGAAACTATTAAAAAGTATAATCATTTTCTCATTCTTGTATTCCCTCTCTCCGTACATATGTGTGTGTATATATACATAATATACAAAATGAACATGGAAAGAAGTCCATTATAAACTTCTAAGTAAAGACAAAGAAGCAGATTACAAAAATATATATATTACAATCTCACTTAGATTAAGAAATTATGTATACATAAAAAGAATCTATTAAAATTGAGGAGGATTATATGAAGACTGTCACTTCATACTCTTTATACCTCTGTGTTGTATGAGGGTTTTACAAACATGTATTACTTTTTTTTTCCTTTTTTTTTGGCCGCAACACGCGGCATGAGGGGATCCTAGTTCCCCGACCAGGGATGGAACCCAGGCCCCCTGCAGTGGAAGCTCAGAGCCTCAACCAGTGGACCACCAGGGAAGTCCCCAAACAGGTATTACTTTTGTAATCATCATGGTGGTGTTCATACAATGCTAGTGTACTTAATGAATTTAAAACTTTCTATTGATAAGACAACCATATTTGCCACTTTGATTCTAAATATCTAATTCAGCAGTTCTCAAACTTTTTTAGTCTCAGGACTCCTACTCTTAAAAAGTATGAAAAACCCTGAAGAGTTTTTGTTTATGAGGGTTATATCTACCCATAGTGACCAAATTAGAACTTAAAATGAGAAAATTTTAAAACGCAAGTGTACAGAATCACACATTCCATTAGCCTTTAGAGTGATGACATCATCACACTTCACATAGCTTCTGGAAAATTCCACTGTATACTCATGAAAGAGTGAGAGTAAAGAAGGCAAAAAACATCTTAATAGTATTATGGAAATAGTTTTGACCTGGCAGACTCCCTGAAAAGTTCTCAGAGAGTCCCAGACCTCATTTTGAGAATAGGTGATATAATTATTCCTGCAAAAAAGATCAATTACACAATAAATACTATAAACAACTTTTCTGAAACTTCCCTACAGCTTTAAGTTTGCAATGGAAGGAAATCTGCATGTAAAGGGGGGAAGGAGGAGGACATCAACATCTACCCAAAATAAATATCCTTAGGGACTTCCCTGGCAGTCCAGTGGTTAGGACTCCATGCTTCCACCGCAGTGGGCATGGGTTCAATCCCTGGTTGGGGAACTGACATCCCACATGCGGTGCAGTGCAGCCAAAAAAAAAAAAATTCCTTAAAATAAAAATGAATGAGAAAATTCTCAATAAAGCATTCCTCTATATATAAAAGGGATGACAAAAGACAACTGCTGGTTTCACTTAACCTTGGTAATCTTAGGGTGGCAACCCACAAATGTTGATAAAAGTTACTGCTACTCTGGCCAACTGGGGCTCTTTCATCCTATTGGCCCATTTATTCTTCCCAGACCATCAAAGATGTGGTCTTTAAATGGTTCCAAAGAACCATTCCAGGGAATTCCTTGGCAGTCCAGTGGTTAGGACTCTGTGCTTTCACTGCCGAGGGCCCGGGTTCAATCCCTGATCCGGGAACTAAGATCCCGCAAGCCGGGAAGTGCGGCCAAAAAAAAAAAAAAATTTCCATATAGACTTCCATATAGAGTATCAAACACAGACTATATTAATGCAAATTTCTCCTACTCATTAACTCCTGTCTTCTGTCACTTTTCCCTTACTTTAAAAGAATTATCAATTAAGCAGTTGTTTGCTGCTTTTTCTCCCACATTCCCTATGTGAATGTTTCCCACTGTGAGAAATACATATCACTGGGGATATATGAGATAATTTTAGGTAGTAGGTGAAAAAACAGTCTGTACTCTACTTTTTAATCTAGTTACTTGAAAATAGATGAATAAAATATATAAGTAGTACACTAAGCCTGTAATTTCTGTAATTTCCTTTTAAATAAATTTAAGTTAAATTATGGATAAATAGGGAGTTCCCGGGTGGCTTAGTGGTTAGGATTCTGGGCTTTCCCTGCCGGGGCCCAGTTTCAATCCCTGGTCAGGGAACTGAGATCCCGCAAGCCATGCAGCACAGCCAAAAAAAAATAAATGATGGATAAATAATAATACAGGTGCCTCAGATGTGGCAAAAATCACCAAGGTGGTGCATGAATGACTGAAATTCAAGAAGCACTGCCCTTTTCTCTGGAAAGAAACAATGAAGGGTACCACCAATTAGACACCAAAACAGAAACCTGGCAGGCATCCTCTGCTCCTCTCTCCCTTCCCCTTCATCCCCACTGCTGATCCACATCGAGTCTCCCCCTTCATCCCCATTGCTGATCCATGTCAAGTCTCCACATGTAACACAGATTATAAGCAATGCTGCCCTGGTTGAGCCCTTCCATGCCCATTCAGCCTCCATGGCAGCCCCAAGACACTTCTATTACCCTAGGGCCCAGTAGAAAACAGCTTGAAAACCACAAGACAGATTTCAAAAACAGTGTGATTGGGACTTCCAAGATAAAAAGATCTGAGTTACCATCGCAACAAAAAGAATAAAATACCTAGGAACAAACCTACCTAAGGAGACAAAAGACCTGTATGCAGAAAACTATAAGATACTAATGAAAGAAATCAAAGACAACACAAACAGATGGTGAGATATACCATGTTCTTGGATTGGAAGAATCAATATTGTGAAAATGACTCTACTACCCAAAGCAATCTACAGATTCAATGCAATCCCTAACAAATTATCAATGGCAATTTTCACAGAATTAGAACAAAAAATTTTATAATTTGTATGGAAACACAAAAGACCCCAAACAGCCAAAGTAATCTTGAGAAAGAAAAACAGAGCTGGAGGAATCAGGTTCCCTGACTTCAGACTATACTACAAAGCTACAATAATCAAGACAGTATGGTACTGGCACAAAAACAGAAATATAGATCAATGGAACAGGATAGAAAGCCCAGAGATAAACCCACACACCTATGGTCACCTAATCTATGACAAAGAAGGCAAGAATATACAATGGAGAAAAGATAGTCTCTTCAATAAGTAGCACTGGGAAAACTGGACAGCTACATGTAAACGAATAACATTAGAACACTCCCTAACACCATACACAAAAACAAACTCAAAATGAATTAAAGACCTAAATGTAGGGACTCCCCTGGTGGTCCAGTGGTAAAGAATCTGCCTTACAATGCAGGGGACATGGGTTCAATCCCTGGTCAGGAAACTAAGATCCCACATGCCGCAGGGAAACTAAGCCCTCAGGCCAAAACTACTGAGCTCATGCACCTCAACTAGAGAGCCCATGTGCCGCAAACTACAGAGCCCATGTGCCCTGGAGCCCGTGCACCACAGCTAGAGAAGAGGAAACCCACACGCCACAACTAGAGAGAAGCCTGCACGCCACAACGAAAGATCCCACATGCCCACAATGAAGAGCCCTCATGCCACAACTAACACACGGCACAGCCAAAAAATAAAATTAATTAATTAATTAAATGTTAAAAAAAAAAGACCTAAATGTAAGACCGGACACTATAAAACTCTTAGAGGAAAACATAGGAAGAACACTCTGACATAAATCGCAGCAAGATCTTTTCTGACCCACCTCCTATAGTAATGAGAATAAAAACAAAAATAAACAAATGGGACCTACTGAAACTTAAAAGCTTTTGCACAGCAAAGGAAACCATAAATAAGATGAAAAGACAACCCTCAGAATGGGAGAAAATATTTGCAAATGAAGCAACTGACAAAGGATTAATCTCCAAAATATATAAACAGCTCATGCAGCTCAATATCAAAAAAACAAACAACTCAATCCACAAATGGGCAGAAGACCTAAATAGACATTTCTCCAAAGAAGACATACAGATGGCCAAGACGCACATGAAAAGATGCTCAACATCACTAATTATTCGAGAGATGCAAAACAAAACTATAATGAGGTATCACCTCACACCAGTCAGAATGGCCATCATGGGCTTCCCTGGTGGCGCAGTGGTTGAGAATCTGCCTGCTAATGCAGGGGACACGGGTTCGAGCCCTGGTCTGGGAAGATCCCCCATGCCACGGAGCGGCTGGGCCCGTGAGCCACAACTACTGAGCCTGCGCGACTGGAGCCTGTGCCCCGCAACGGGAGGGGCCGCAATAGTGAAAGGCCCGCGCACCGCGATGAAGAGCGGTCCCCGCACCGCGACGAAGAGTGGCCCCCACTTGCCGCAACTAGAGAAAGCCCTCGCACGAACCGAAGACCCAGCACAGCCAAAAATAAATAAATAAATAAAAATAAAAGTAGCTATAAAAAAAAAAAAAAAAAAGAATGGCCATCATCAAAAAAATCTACAAACAATAAATGCTGGAGAGGGTGTAGAGAAAAGGGAACCCTCTTGCACAGTTGGCAGGAATGTAAATTGATACAGCCACTATACTATGGAAAAGAGTATAGAGGTTCCTTAAAGAACTAAAAATAGAACTACCATATGACCCAGCAATCCCACTACTGGGTGTATTCAAAAAGATATATGCACCCCAATGTTCACTGCAGCACTATTTACAATAGACAGGGCATGGAAGCAACCTAAATGTTCACTGACAGATGAATGGATAAAGAAAATGTGGTACATATATACAATGGAATATTACTCAGCCATAAAAAATAAACGAAATTGAGTTATTTCTAGTGAGGTGGATGGACCTAGAGAGTATTATACAGAGTGAAGTAAGTCAGAAAGAGAAAAACAAATATCGTATATTAACGCATATATGTGGAATCTAGAAAAATGGTACAGATGAACCTATCTGTAAAGCAGAAATAAAGACACAGACTTAGAGAACAAACAAACATATGGATACCAAGGGGGAAAGGGGGCAGTGGAATGAATTGGGAGATGGGGATTGACATATATACACTATTGATACTGTGTATAAAATAGATATCTAATGAGAACCTACTGTATAGCACCTCACTAAGGTGGCTTCTCTTGCTGCAGAGCACAGGCTCTAAAAGCGCAGGCTTCAGTAGTTGTGGCTCGCGGGCTACAGAGCGCAGGCTCAGTAGTTGTGGCGCACGGGCCCAGCTGCTCTGTGGCATGTGGGATCCTCCCAGACCAGGGCTCGAACCCGAGTCGCCTGCATTGGCAGGCGGATTCTTAACCATTGCACCACCAGGGAAGCCCGGTTTATCAATTTTATCTTCTCAAAGAACCATCTTTTAGTTTCATTGATCTTTGCTACTGTTTTCTTCATTTCTGTTTTCATTTATTTCTGATCTGATCTTAATGATTTTTCCTTCTGCTAACTTTGGGGTTTTTTGGTTCTTCTTTCTCTAATTGCTTTAGGTGTAAGGTTATATTGTTTATTTGAGATGTTTCTTGTTTCTTGAAGTAGGATTTTATTGCTATAAACTTCCCTCTTAGAACTGCTTTTGTTGCATCCCATAGGTTTTGGGTCACTGTGTTTTCACTGTCATTTGTTTCTAGGTATTTTTTGATTTCCTCTTTGATTTCTTCAGTGATCTCTTGGTTAGTTAGTAGTGTATTGTTTAGCCTCCATGTGTTTGTATTTTTTACAGTTTTTTTCGTGTAATTGATATCTAGTCTCATAGTGTTGTGCTCAGAAAAGATACTTGATATGATTTCAGTTTTCTTAAATTTACCAAGACTTGATTTGTGTCCCAAGATATGATCTATCCTGAAGAATGTTCCATGAGCACTTCAGAAGAAAGTGTATTGTGTTGTTTTTGGATGGAATGTCCTATAAATATCAATGAAGTCCATCTTGTTTAATGTGTCATTTAAAGCTTGTGTTTCCTGGAGACCTTCAAGATGGTGGAGGAGTGAGACGTAGAGATCGCCCTCCTCCCCACAAATACATCAGAAATACATCTACATGTGGAACAACTCCTACAGAACACCTACTGAATGCTGGCAGAAGACCTCAGACTTCCCAAAAGGCAAGAAACTCCCCACATACCTGGCCGTGTCGCTGAAAGAGTCTTGGTGCTCCAGACGGGTGTCAGGCCTGAGCCTCTGAGGTGGGAGAGCCGAGTTCAGGACACTGGTCCACCAAAGACCTCCCGGTTCCACGTAATATTAAACGGCGAAAGCTCTCCAAGAGATCTCCATTACAATGCTAAGACCCAGCTCCACGCAACAACGAGCAAACTACAGTGCTGGACACCCTATGCCAAACAACTAGCAAGACAGAAACACAACCCCACCCATTAGCAGAGAGGCTGCCTAAAATCATAATAAGGCCACAGACACCCCAAAACACACCACCGGACGTGGCCCTGCCCACCAGCCTCATCCTCCAGAACACAGGCACCAGTTCCCTCCACCAGGAAGCCTACACTACCCAATTCTCATATCAGACAAAATAGACTTTAAAATAAAGACTATTACAAGAGACAAAGAAGGACAGCTTTTTCTTTTGATTTTCATTTGCTGTATCATAAGATTTTACACAAACTTTTACAGGTTTCTGTCTTGTTAAAAGAAAACTATTAAGAAAGAAAATTAAAAATATTAAGAGATTTGACTAAATTGTATAAATCAAATGTCACAAAACAAGCACTTTATCTTACAAATAAAACTTTTCTTCAGAGACTTCAGTATGCCATCATTCTCAGCACTATCTCCTCTACATTTCAGTTCATACCTAAAATGATTACAGTAGACACACACACACACTGCTTTCACCACTAAACAGAAGAATTTGCCTTCTTCAGTATTATAAAAGGTGGGGTATAAAATCCATTGTAGCGGGAATTCCCTGGCGGTCCAGTGGTTAGTACTTCAGGCTTCCACCGCAGGGGACGCAGGTTCTATCCCTGGTTGGGGAACTAAGATCCCGCAAGCCGCGCGGTGCAGCCAATAAATAAATAAATAAAATCCACTGTAGCTTTCTAAAAACTACCTTGATCTACAACCCTTCACTTAAAACTGATAATAAAATTGGTTATAGTGATGGTTACACAAATCCATGAGTATACTAAAAAGCATTGAATTGGACACATATGAGTGGGTGAATTATTTGGTATGTGAATGAGCTCTCAATAAAGCTGTTACCAAAAAAGTGATAATAAAATATTTGATACTTTTAATATGAAACCTCTTATTTACAAAGTCTAGCTACAGGAGATTATCAAGATGAAGTGCCAATACGGTTCATCAGAAAACAATAAGCAAGAATAAACAATGAAAATTTTTAACACTTCATATCCTGAAATCATACAAATATTAACCCTAAAATTCCTTATTGGCAACTGAACTAAACTGTCATGTTTCTTCCGTCCAAAGCACAGCATTTCTTGAAAAGGCGCACTTTTCTCTTAGGACAATGGTACTCCACAGGGGAATTGTGTGCAACTTTAATCATCGAAAAGCGAATGCCTGACACACAGACCAACGGAACACATCAATAGAGAACCCAGAAATAGACCTACACAACTAGGCCCAAGTGATTTTTTCACAAAGGTGCAAAAGCAAGTAAGTGGAGGAAGAACTGAAATTGCTGAAAAGGTCTTTCCAGCAAATGGTACTGAAGGAATTGCACACCTATAGACAAAAAAAAAAAAAGAATTTCAACCCAGACCTCACACCTTATACAAAAAATAACTCGAAATGGATCAGACTTAAATATATAAAGTCAAATTATAAGACTTTTTGAAGAAAGTCTTCAGGACCTAAGGCTATGCAAAGTCTTCTTAGACTTGACACCAGAAGCATGATGCATAAAAGGAAAACTTGATTACTGGACCACATAAAATTTAAAACATTTGCTTTGTGAAAGACCCTATAAAGAAGAAGAAAACACAAGCCACAGACTGGGAGAAACTATTTGCAAACTACTGTTGCAATAAAGGAATCATAACTATTGATAGAATATACAAAGAATTCTGAAAACTAAACAGAAAAAGAACAGTAAATGGGCAGCATGAGGGAGCCTTGTGCTGATGGAACTATGCTGTGTATTGACTGTGCTGGTGGGTACACGAATCTGCATCTCACACACACATACACACACACACACACAAGAGTGCATGTAAAACTAGTGAAATCTGAAAAGGTCTGTGCATTGTCCAATGTCAATTCCCTGGTTTTGCTATTGTACAGTCATGCAAGAGGCTACCATTGGGCAAACCTGGTTAAAGGGTACACAAGACCTCCCTGTTCATTATTTTGTAGCTTCCTGTGAATCTGTAATTATTTCAAAATAAAAAGTTGTAAAACAAGCTAACGTCTGATGTTTTCACATATATTAAAATTGATCAAATTATACACTTTCAATATGTGTAGTTTATTGTACTTCAGTTATACTTCAATGAAGTTGAGAAAAAAGAAGAAAAAAGTTAGTGCCTTCATAACCGTGACTGCTCTTGAAAACATCCTTACTCCATCCCCATATCTATTAAGATATCAAGGGCAATATCAATAGACACTGAGAGTCCAATTACATCTACTTATATCACCCTACCCAAAATATGCAAGAACAAAAAATTAAACTTTTTTTCTTTATGAAGCAAAAATAAAACTTGAAAGGCAAAACCTTTGTGTGGAACCACCAACTACTGCAGATAGCTTAAAGAGCATATAGAGTCATCCCTCAGTATCAGTGGAGGATTGGTTCTAGAACTCCCAAGGATATCAAAATCCACAGATACCAAAATCCACCATTGCTCAAGTCCCTCATATAAAATGGTGGAGTATATGCATATAACCTACACACATCCTCCCCTAGACAGTTGACCCTTGAACAATGCAGATGTTAGGGGGCCAACCCTCCCTGATGTTGAAAATCTTACCTGTAACTTACAGTTGGCCCTCTACATAGATGGGTCCTCTGAATCAGGTTCCATATCCAGGGATTCAGCCAACCACAGATCATATATTGAAAAAAATCCAGGTATAAGTAGACCCACGCAGTTCAAACCTGTGTTGTTCAAGGGTCAACTGTACTTCATACCATCTCTACATTACTTATAATACTTAATACACAATGTAAATGCTATGTAAGTTCTAGTGTTGCTTTTGGGAACTTTCTGGAATTTTTTCCCCCGAATATTTTCGATTCCAGGTTGGTTGAATCTTCAGATGAGGAACCCTTGGATTTGGAGGGCCAACTGTATTAATGTATTCTTCTGGCAACGCCAGATTCTACCTCCTTTCCTTTTTCTTTACCTTCTTTTAAAGCAAAGACTCTGGTACAATTATGGCTGACCCTTGAACAACACAAGTTTGAACTACCCGGGTTCACTTATATGAAGATTTTTTCAATAAATATACAGTGGGCACCCTGATTCCACGGGTTCCACATCCACAGATTCAACCAACCGTGGATGGCAGACGTAAAATTTAATACACAATCCGTGGTTGGTTGAATCTGCAGACGCGGAACCTGCCTACGTGGAGGGCTGACTATGGGCTTGAGCATATGTGGATTTTGGTATCTGCAGTGAGTCCTGGAACCAATCCCCCATGGATACCGAGGGATGGCTGTATATGTAGTCAGTTTTGAGAAGATTCATTTTAAAATAAGATTTAAAATAAGATCAACTGAATAACCTCATAAGGAGATGATGTTATTCGTTCTCCAAACAGTACTTGTCCAAGATTTTCAGAAGGGCTTTTCTTTCTGGAGTCTTGACAGAAGTCAAAGAAAAAAAAAAAAAAAAAGAGAGGTTCAAGTAAGGTAAAAAAAAAAAGTCAGCAAAGAAATCAGTCCTTATAATTTATCTAGCCTCTCCACTTTTAATGGTAGATTCTTCTAAAAATATGACCCAGAATCTTTCTGTTTATGATTTATAGACCTCATTATATGTTTCTCTTTAAACTGTTTAACCTCTGATAATTATGAATTCATTATTTAAAATGCTCATGGTACTGCTCTTGACTTTTGTAATGCAGCTAATCACAATCAAAAAGAAAACAACACTATTTTTAGGATTAAACTTCAAATTACGTATAAGCACAAATAAGGAAACAATGGCTTAAAGTCTGTACTGATTCTAACCTGGGACATTTAGAAACTGTAATTATCAGTTCTGATCAAAGGGGAATTAAAAAACAAACACCTCCAAACACATTCCCACATACTCACAAATCAAACAGTTACTAGGTGAAAAGAATTACAATTACCTTTAAGTAAATTTGAATGTAAAATGGCTTAGGTAGAAGATAAAATAAATGGTAGGCCTCTGTAATGTTTTAAATTCTCATACTAACACCCTACATTTACACCTGGTATTTTAATGAAAATCAGACCTGATTTTATTTCTGCTTAATTAGTAGAAATAAAGTAACACCAAAGGGAACTACAATCATTTTTTCTAAGAAGTATATCATTTGTTGCTATTCTCAAATGAACGATCATACTGAATCTTCTAATAACTACTCACTACTAAACTAAGCACCTTCATCCATTAAAAACCTTAGTATAAACCTACCTTAATATTTGATATTTTAGAAATAAGATACAACTCTGCAAAGATATTTTTTCAAGTTCAAAGTGTAGTAAATTTATACTTTGCCTTTCTTAGAAAGAAAAATCAAGTATGGCAACTTCCTAATTTTTTAGGCATTTGTCTCACATTGAAAGCTCTCTATTCTAATCATTTTTTCCTGTTACGTTGATTATAAAATTACCACTACATTTCTTAATATATTCAGGGCTTTCGTTCACTAACTTTAAAAACTTAAGGCACATTTTAACACAATTATATCATAATTATGATATAAATTAATCACAATGATATCAACTATATTGGATATAATTATAATACTTACAATTTACGTATTATACTCATAAGGTAGCACAGAGTCCACTGAGTCCAGTCTATTTACAAATAGTGCTACTGATGACTACAAGAAGGGAAAAAAAATCATTAATAATACAAAGTAAAATAAGGCAGTACTTGCAAAATACATAATGAAGTAACTGAAAGGTAATTGGGTCTATTGCTCCCATCAATTTATAACTGTATAGTTATAAATTTATAACTTAGCACAGTGTTATAAATTTATAACACAGTACACTTATAAATTTTTTAAACAGTATAGCTATAAATTCATAACATTTCATTTATCTGGCATCATCGGGGTCTTTGAATACATAAATTTTTCAGATACCTCCGCCATTCTTAACCTTTTTTAATTATAGAACCCTTTGAGAATAGGATGAAAGCTATGGCTCCTTGCCCCAGAAAAGCACACATATTCACCAAATTCCCTGTTCAGCTTTAAAAGGCTTCATAGGGCCTCTAGGGTCCATGGAACTCAAGTTAAGAACTTGAAATAATTAAAGCTACCAGCATAAGTGCTTTTCTTGCATTATTGTAACCATTTTTATAAGAATTATTCTAAAATACACTTCACTCTTTCCTATCTTAAACAAAACATTATGATCACAATTTAACCTTCCTTGATGACTCAGGGTCATTTTGAGCATCAATCATTGCACCTGCTTTGACTCTGTGACATCTCCAGTATCAAATGAGATGAAAACAGCTATTTACCCCAAAACTGAATGGCAAGAGATAACTATTTACACCTCTGCTACCCACACCCCCCTACCCCTACCAAAGAACATAAACTTGTTTGTAAAGAGTTTCCTTTCTTTTTGTAAAGAGTTTCTCTTTCATTTTGGCTGTCAGCTGTCATTATGCCTTTTCTCCCTTCTTTTTTTCCTCCTAATCTGGTATAGGGCAAGCCCTCAATTTGTGTAATAAATGATCAGATTTGTTAAAACTATGTGAAAAAGGCCATAAAAAAGAATGAAATTTTGCCATTTGCAACACCATGGATGGACCTGGAGGGTATTACGCTTCGTAAAATAAGTTAGACAGAAAAAGACGTATACTGTATGATATCACTTATATGTGGAATCTAAAAAGTAATATGAATGAATATAACAAAACAGAAACAGACTCACAGATATAGAGAACAAACTAGTGGTTACCACTGGGGAGAGGAAAGTGGGGAAGGCCAAGATAGGGGTAGGGAATTAACAGATACAAACTACTGTGTATAAAAGAAATAAGCTGCAAGGATACATCGTACAGCACAAGGAATATAACCAATATTTTATAACTTTTAAAAATTTATTTTTTTTTTATTTTTGGCTGTGTTGGGTCTTCGTTACTGCGCGCAGGCTTTCTCTAGTTGCAGCGAGCGGGGACTACTCTTCATTGCGGTGCGCAAGCTTCTCATTGCAGTGGCTTCTCTTGTTGCGAAGCACGGGCTCTAGGCATGCGGGCTTCAGTAGTTGTGGCTCGCGGGCTCTAGAGCACAGGCTCAGTAGTTGTGGTGCACGGGCTTAGTTGCTCCACGGCCTGTGGGATCTTCCCGGACCAGGGCTCGAACCCATATCCCCTGCATTGGCAGGCGGATTCTTAACCACTGCGACACCAGGGAAGTCCTATAATAACTTTAAATGGAGGGAATTCCCTGGCGGTCCAGTGGTTAGGACTCAGCGCTCTCACTGCTGAAGCCCTCGGTTCTATCCCTGGTCAGAGAACTAAGGTCCCGCATGCCGCACAGCAAGGCCAAAAAGAAAGCCTATGTCAAAAAGACTGTCTGAGAGCATGAAGTTAGTTCATGAACATTATAACATCTCTTCTGGCTCTTCACAGGACGTTTTTGCTTACTTCCCTGGATCTCAGCTGTGTTCTTGATAATTTACCAGACAGGATTTTTTAAATCACTAAAACAGCAGAACTTGGGTAATCCTTTATTCTTTTTCAAAATTTCATACCCTGCTTTTTAAAAAATTGAACATCTGCTATCATCTATACCATGTGGTTAGATTTTTCTTTTTAAAGACAAGGACATGGAAAGTTATCTCACTTGGGAACACATGTAAATAACCTTACTATAACTCTGTAAACAAGAGAATTGGATCTACACTTAGTGAAATCTAATCAGAAATTTAGCAATAGCAAGATATATGAGTTATAGTTTTACAAAGGTGAATAGGCAAAGGTTTCTAAAGGACAGCAGATAATTAAAGATAATAGTTCTCATCTAGAGTCCCAAAACTGACAAAGTACATAAGATTTCAACTATATTTTAAAATGCGGGACTTCCCTGGTGGCACAGTGGTTAAGAATCCGCCTGCCAATGCAGGGGACACAGGTTCGAGCCCTGTTCGGGGAAGATCCCACATGCCGCAGAGCAACTAAGCCTGTGCACCACAACTACTGAGCCTGCCCTCTAGAGCCCACAAGCCACAACTACTGAGCCCACGTGCCACAACTACTGAAGCCCGCATGCCTAGAGCCCATGCTCTGCAACAAAGAGTAGCCCCCATTCGCCGCAACTAGAGAAAGCCCGCATGCAGCAACAAAGACCCAAGGCAGCCATAAATAAATAAATACATAGATAAATAAATAAAATTTTAAACAAAATAAAACTGTTAATGTTCAACTTAATATAAAAATCAGCAAAGGATATACAGATAGTTCACAGAAAATACAACTGGCTTTTAATTACATGAAAAGATTCTCAATAAAGATTCCTAATAAAAGCAATGCAAATTACAACCGCAACACACAATTTTTCACCTATTGGATTGGCAAAGATCTAAAACTTTGATAACACACTGTTGTCAAACTGTGGAGAAACAGGCACTCTAACACACTGCCGGTGGGAGTGCAAATTAACACAACCTCCATGGAGAGCAATTTGGCACTATCAAACTTGTTAAGTGCAGTGGGGGAGGGATAAATTAGGAGTATGGGATTAACAGATACACACTACTATATATAAAATAGATAAACGACAAGGACCTACTGTATAGCACAGGGAGCTATATTCAATATCTTGTAATAACCTATAATGGAAAAGAATCTGAAAAAGAATATATATATATATTTATATACATATATATATATATACATATGAATCACTTTGCTGTACACCTGAAACTAACATAATATTGTAAATCAACTATACTTCAATAAAGAAAAAATTGTTAAGAACATATGTTCTTTGACCCAGCAATTCCATTCCTAGAATTTATTCTACAGATATATTCCCACGTGCAGCAATGGTTGGTAAGATCAAGAGAATGGAAACAAGCTAAATACATAAATAAGGGAGTATGTATATCAGTTATAGCACATCCTTATAATGGAATACTATGCAACCATTAAAAAAGAATAAGGATGTTTCTTACGCAATTAAATAAAACAATCTCCAAGTTTATTGTTAAATGAACAAAGGAACATGACATGAGAACAGTATGCTACCATATGTGTAAAAAGGGGGGAAGGAAAAAAGAATATAAAAACATATTTGTATATTCACAAAAAGAAAGATTCTCAAGAAACTGGTGCCCTCCAGGGAGGTGTACTTATGTGACTAAAGGACCCAGATAGATGAGACATTCAGAGAAATCCTCTCATCTGCCTGTGTCCTTGCATATTATTCTAAGTGGGATCACTACAATCAAGAAGGATAAACATTTTTGTAGACTTTGATACATATTTCAAATTACTTTCCAAAGCATTCGAGTTTAACCATTAAACCAAGCTAAATGCTATCACAAGGCAGAAAACAGACAAATCCAAGAGGAGGGACATTCCACAAGAAAAACAGACTGGTCCCTTTTATAAGTCACTGTTATGAAAAGAAAAGGGGAAAAACGTGCTTGATTTAAAAAGCCATAAGAATATAACAAACAGATGCAATTTGTGGTCCTAGATTGGATTCTGGCTTGGATAGTTCAGGGATAGCTGGGGAAATCTGACTGTGAACTGGGTAATAGATGAGATTTTAAAAGGTATTGATGTGGAAAGATGGAGTTGTTAACAGAAAAGTGCAGGTTACAAAATAACATGTATACTATGATTTTATTTTGGTAAAAAAAATGCATGTGGACTCTCATTCATTGCTGGTGGGAATGCAAAATGGTACAGCACTGTGGAAGACAGTTTGGCACTTTTTCACAAAACTAAACATACTCTTACCATACGAGTCCAGAAATTTTGCTCCTTGGTATTTACTTAAAGGAGCTGAAAACTTATGTAAACACAAAAACCTATACACAATGTTTATAGCAGCTTTATTCATCATTGTCAGAACTTGGAAGCAACCAAGGTGTTCTTTAGCAAGTGAATAGATGAATGTATGTACTATGGTACATCTAGACAATGAAATATTATTCAGTACTAAAAACAAATGAGCTAGACCCCCATGAAAAGACATGGAGGAGCCTTTCATCATATTGCTACGGGAAAGATGCCAATCTGAAAAGGCTACACACTGTATGATTCCAACTATATGACATTCTGGAAAAGGCAGAACGATAGAGACAATAAATACATCACTGGTTGCCATGGGTTAAAGGGAAGTTGGGATGAATAAACAGAGAACATAGAGGACTTTTAGGGCAGTGAAATTACTCTGTAGGATACTATAATAATGGATACACGTCATTATACATTTGTCCAAACTCATAGGATGTACAACACCAAGATTGAACTGTAATGTAAACTATGGACTATAGGTGATAACGACGATTCAGTGTAGGCCCACCAATTGTAACAAATGTCCCACTGTGGTGGGGGATGTTGACAATGGGGAAGGCGATGCATGTGTGGAGGCAGGGGTATACGGTAACTCTATACTCTGCTGAATTTTGCTGCAAAACTAAAACTGCTCTAAAAAATCAAGTCTATTCAAAGTACAAATCTGGATATGAATATGTATTTTTTAAAATCTAGAATATATTCTAAGGTATCAACAATGCCAATTTTCTAGTTGTTAGAAATGTTTTTCTTTCCTTATTTTTGCCTATCTGCCTTTTATAACCATCTTCCATTCATGTTATTGCTTTTGTAATAGTAAAACTTTAAAAACTAATTTAAAAAAAAGAAATCAAGGGCCTGGACACTACCGAATTAGGGAAGTTTGGAGTGTTAAACATAAAAATGAGAGACTCACCAAAGGAAAGACGGTGCAATCTCAGAATAAAAAGTAGAACACATGGGTGGGGCTAATGGTGGACTCTGGAAGGGCACATGTCAAGGAGTACTTCCCAGAACTTCTGCTGCCAGTGTCCTTGCCCCCGCAGTGAGCCACAGCCACCCCCCGCCTCTGCAGGAGACCTGCCAACAGTAGCAGCCGTGTGGATGACAGGGTTTTGGTGCTCTGGCCGGGTGTCAGGCCTGTGCCTCTGAGGTGGGAGGGGGGAGATCAGGACATTGGTCCACCAGAGACACCACCGCTCCACGTAATATCAAATGGTGAAAGCTCTCCCAGAGATCTCCATCTCAATGCTAAGACCCAGTTCCATTCAACAACCAGCAAGCTACAGTGCTGGACACCCTATACCAAACAACTAGCAGGACAGGAACACAACACCACCCGTTAGCAGAGAGGCTGTCTAATATCAAACTAAGACTCACAGACACCCCAAAACACACCACCGGACGCAGTCCTGCCCACCAGAAAGACAAGATCCAGCCTCATCCTCCAGAACACAGGCACTAGTCCCCTCCACCAGGAAGCCTACACAAGCCACTGAACCAACCTTACCCACTGAGGGCAGACATCAAAAACAATGGGAATATGAACTGGCAGCCTGCAAAAAAGGAGACCCCAAACACAGTAAGTTAAGCAAAATGAGAAAACAGAGAAATGCACAGCAGATGAAGGAGCAAGGTAAAAACTCACCAGACCAAACAAATGAAGAGGAAATAGGCAGTCTACCTGAAAAAGAATTCAGAGTAATGATAGTAAAGATGATCCAAAATCTTGGAAATAGAATGGAGAAAAGACAACAAATGTTTAACAGGGAGCTAGAAGAACTAAACAGCAAACAAACAATGATGAACAACACAATAAATGAAATTAAATATTCCCTAGAAGGAATCAATAGCAGAATAACTGAGGCACAGGAAAGGAAAAGTGACCTGGAAGATAAAATGGTGGAAATAACTACCACAGAGCAGAATAAAGAAAAAAGAATGAAAAGAATTGAGGACAGTCTCAGAGACCACTGGGACAACATTAAACACACCAACATTCGAATTCTAGGGGTCCCAGAAGAAGAAGAGAAAAAGAAAGGGTCTGAGAAAATCTTTGAGGGATTATAGTTGAAAACTTCCCTAATATGGGAAAGGAAATACTCAATCAAGTCCAGGAAGCGCAGGGAGTCCCATACAGGATAACTCCAAGGAGAAACACGCCGAGACACATATTAATCAAACTATCAAAAATTAAATACAAAGAAAAAATATGAAAAGGAGCAAGGGAAAGCAACAAATAACATACAAGGGAATCCCCATAAGGATAACAGCTGGTCTTTCAACACAAACTCTGCAAGCCAGAAGGAAGTGGCAGGACATATTTAAAGTGATGAAAGGGAAAAACCTACAACCAAGATTACTCTACCCAACAAGGATCTCATTCAGATTCGATGGAGAAATTAAAACCTTTACAGACAAGCAAAAGCTAACACAATTCAGCACCACCAAACCTTTACAACAAAGGCTAAAGGAACTTCTCTAGGCAGGAAACACAAGAGAAGGAAAAGAACTACAATAACAAACCCAATACAATTAAGAAAATGGTAGTAGGAACATACATATCAATAACTACCTTAAATGTAAATGGATTAAATGCTCCAACCAGAAGACACAGACTGGCTGAATGAATACAAAAACAAAACCCATATATATGCTGTCAACAAGAGATCCACTTCAGACCTAGGGACACATACAGACTGAAAGTGAGGGGATGGAAAAAGATATTCCATGCAAATGGAAATCAAAAGAAAGCTGGAGGAGCAATTCTCATATCAGACAAAATAGACTTTAAAATAACACTATTACAAGAGAAAAAGACAGACACTATATAATGATCAAGGGATCAATCCAAGAAGAAGATATAACAGTTGTAAATATTTATGCATCCAACATAGGAGGACCTCAGTACATAAGGCAAATGCTAACAGCCATAAAAGGGGAAATCAACAGTAACACAATAATAATAGGGGACTTTAACACCCCACTTTCACCAAAGCACAGATCATCCAAAATGAAAATAAATAAGGAAGCACAAGCTTAAATGAAACATTAAACAATGAGGACTTCATTGATATTTATAGGACATTCAATCCAAAAACAACAGAATACACTTTCTTCTCAAGTGCTGACGGAACATTCTCCAGGATAGATCATATCTTGGGTCACAAATCAAGCCCCTGTAAATTTAAGAAAAATGAAATCGTATCAAGTATCTTTTCCGACCACAACGTTATGAGACTAGATATCAATTACATGAAGAAAACTGTAAAAAATACAAACACATGGAGGCTAAACAATATGCTACTAACTAACCAAGACATAACTGAAGAAATCAAAGAGGAAATCAAAAAATACCTAGAAACAAATGACAATGAAAACACTATGACCCAAGACCTATGGGATGCAGCAAAAGCAGTTCTAAGAGGGACGTTTATAGCAATACAAGCCTACCTCAAGAAACAAGAAACATTTCAAATAAGCAACCTAACCTTACACCTAAAGCAATTAGACAAAGAAGAACAAAAAAACCCGAAAGTTAGCAGAAGGAAAGAAATCATAAAGATCAGATCAGAAATAAATGAAAAAGAAATGAAGGAAATGATAGCAAAGATCAATAAAACTAAAAGCTGGTTCCTTGAGAAGATAAACAAAACTGATAAACCATTAGCCAGATTCATCAAGAGAAAAAGGGAGAAGACGAAATTCAATAGAATTAGAAATGAAAAAGGAGAAGTAACAACTGACACTGCAGAAATACAAAGGATCATGAGAGATGACTACAGGCAACTATATGCCAATAAAATGGACAACCTGGAAGAAATGGACAAATTCTTAGAAAAGCACAACCTTCCGAGACTGAACCAGGAAGAAATAGAAAATATAAGCAGACAAATCACAAGGGCTGGAATTGAAACTGTGATTAAAAATCTTCCAACAAACAAAAGCCCAGGACCAGATGGCTTCACAGGCAAATTCTATCAAACATTTAGAGAAGAGCTAACACCTAAACTTCTCAAACTCTTCCAAAATATAGCAGAGGGAGGAACACTCCCAAACTCATTCTACGAGGCCACCATCGCCCTGATACCAAAACCAGACAAAGATGTCACAGAAAAAGAAAACTATAGTATCACTGATGAACACAGATACAAAAATCCTCAACAAAATACTAGCAAACAGAATCCAACAGCACATTAAAAGGATCATACACCATGATCAAGTGGGGTTTATCACAGGAATGCAAGGATTCTTCAATATACGCAAATCAATCAATGTGATACACCATATTAACAAATTGAAGGAGAAGAACCATATGATCATCTCAGCAGATGCAGAAAAAGCTTTCAACAAAATTCAATACCAATTTATGATAAAAACCCTCCAGAAAGTAGGCATAGAGGGAACTTACCTCAACATAATAAAGGCCATATGACAAACCCACAGCCAACATCGTTCTCAGTGGTGAAAAACTGAAACCATTTCCACTAAGATCAGGAACAAGACAAGGTTGCCCACTCTCACCACTATTATTCAACATAGTTTTGGAAGTTTTAGCCACAGCAATCAGAGAAGAAAAGAAATAAAAGGGATCCAAATTGGAAAAGAAGAAGTAAAACTGTCACTGTTTGCAGATGACATGATACTATACATAGAGAATCCTAGAGATGCTACCGGAAAACTACTAGAGCTAATCAATTAATTTGGTAAAGTAGCTGGATACAAAATTAATGCACAAAAATCTCTTGCATTCCTATACACTAATGATGAAAAATCTGAAAGAAAAATTAAGGAAACACTCCCATTTACCACTGCAACAAAAAGAATAAAATACCTAGGAATAAACCTACCTAAGGAGACAAAAGACCTGTATGCAGAAAACTATAAGACACTGATGAAAGAAATTAAAGATGATACAAACAGATGGAGAGATATACCATGTTCTTGGATTGGAAGAATCAACATTGTGAAACTGACTCTTCTACCCAAAGCAATCTACAGATTCAATGCAATCCCTATCAAACTACCAATGGCATTTTTCACAGAACTAGAACAAAAAATTGCACAATTTGTATGGAAACACAAAAGACCCCGCATAGCCAAAGTAATCTTGAGAAAGAAAAATGGAGCTGTAGGAATCAGGCTCCCTGACTTCAGACTATTCTACAAAGCTACAGTAATCAAGACAGTATGGTACTGGCACAAAAACAGAAATATAGATCAATGGAACAGGATAGAAAGCCCAGGGATAAACCCATGCACATGTGGTCACCTTATCCTTGATAAAGGAGGCAGAATATACAATGGAGAAAAGACAGCCTCTTCAATAAGTGGTGCTGGGAAAACTGGACAGTTACATGTAAAAGAATGAAATTAGAACACTCCCTAACACCATACACAAAAATAAACTCAAAATGGATTAAAGACTTAAATGTAAGGCCAGACACTATAAAACTGTTAGAGGAAAACATAGGCAGAGCACTCTATGACATAAATCACAGCAAGATCCTTTTTGACCCACCTCCTAGAGAAATGGAAATAAAAACAAAAATAAACACATGGGACCTAATGAATCTTAAAAGCTTTTGCACAGCAAATGAAACCATAAACAAGACAAAAAGACAACCCTCAGAATGGGAGAAAATATTTGCAAACGAAGCAACTGACAAAGGATTAATCTCCAAAATTTATAAGCAGCTCAATATCAAAAAAACAAACAACCCAATCCAAAACTGGGCAGAAGACCTAAATAGACATTTCTCCAAAGAAGATATACAGATGGCCAACAAACACATGAAAGGACGTTGAACATCACTAATCATTAGAGAAATGCAAATCAAAACTACAATGAGGTATCACCTCACACCAGTCAGAATGTCCATCATCAAAAAATCTATAAACAATAAACACTGGAGAGGGTGTGGAGAAAAGGGAACCCTCCTGCACTGTTGGTGGGAATGTATATTGATACAGCCACTATGGAGAACAGTATGAAGGTTCCTTAAAAAACTAAAAATAGAACTACCATACGACCCAGCACTCCCACCACTGGGCATATTCCCTGAGAAAACCATAATTCAAAAAGAGTCATGTACCACAATGTTCATTGCAGCTCTATTTACAATAGCCAGGACATGGAAGCAACCTAAGTGTCCATCGACAGATGAATGGATAAAGAAGATATGGCACATATATACAATGGAATATTACTCAGCCATAAAAAGAAACGAAATTGAGTTATTTGTAGTGAGGTGGATGGACCTAGAGTCTGTCATACAGAGTGAAGTAATCAGAAAGAGAAATACAAATACTGTATGCTAACACATATACATGGAATCTAAAAAAAAAAAAAAAAAGGTTCTGAAGAACCTAGGGGCAAGACAGGAATAAAGATGCAGACATAGAGAATGGACTTGAGGACACAGGGAGGGGGAAGGGTAAGCTGGGATGAAGTGAGAGAGTGGCAGGGACATATATACACTACCAAATGTAAAATAGATAGCTAGTGGGAAGCAGCCGCATAGCACAGGGAGATCAGCTTGGTGCTGTGTCCACCTAGAGGGGTGGGACAGGGAGGGTTGGAGGAAGACGCAAGAGGAAGGAGATATGGGGATATATGTATATGTACAGCTGATTCACTTTGTTATAAAGCAGAAACTAACACACCATTGTAAAGCAATTATACTCCAATATAGATGTTAAAAAAAAAAAAGTAGAACACATTTAGGCTGGCAAGTAGCTGCCTAAAAAGAAAAGAGCTTACAGAAAAGAAATTCCAGGACTTCACTGGTCGTGCAGTTGTTAAAAATCCGCCTGCCAATGCAGGGGACACGGGTTCGAGCCCTGGTCCGGGAAGATCCCACATGCTGCAGAGGAACTAAGCCCGTGCGCCACAACTACTGAGCCTGTGCTCTAGAGCCCACGAGCCACAACTACTGAGCCCATGTGCCACAACTACTGATCCCACGCACCTAGAGCCCGTGCTCCACAACAATGAGAAGCCCACTCACCACAAGGAAGAGCAGACTCCGCTCGCTGCAACTAGAGAAAGCTCGTGTGCAGCAACGAAGACCCAACGAGGGAAGGAAGGAAGGAAGGAAGAAAGAAAAGAAAAGAAAGAAATTCGTTAAAGATTTTATTTCTTTGCTAGGAAGCCTGCTGAAATAAAGAGCCAGGACTAGGTATTACCAGTCAGAGAAAAGGCAGGTGTAAAATAATTTTTAAATGCTATTTCTTAGTTACACATATTTGACAAGATGATGGCTCAAAACACCACCATCAATACTTCTCACAGGAAAAGGCAAGCTCCAGGATTAAGAGCAAGTTTGCTGCACCTAGAACTGGCCTCTAAAAACCCCAACTTTCAACTTGGCTAAGTCTATAGTCAAACCACACCCCGCACTGTTCTCAACTCTGTAATGCCTCTGTGGTTCCTTCTAAGAGAACGTTACCCCACACACTCGACTGGGCAACCTGAGGTCAGAAAATAAGTCTTACTATTCATTAATACTTTTTGAATTGATTACTTGCAAAAAATTTTTTTAGAGTGAGTTTACAGTTACAAAAACTAGACTGTCAAGGAAGGGAGTCAAAAAATTATTGGGGTTTGGTGGACATGCGGAAGAGGAATTGTGCCAGAAATCTCTGGCTAGAGAAAACTCATAATGATAATGGTTACCATTTATTTAAGGCTTACCAGGTGCCAGGTGTTTTTGTCAGTGCTCTTCATACGTTGTCTCATTTTATTCTCACAAGTCTGAGAGGTAAACAATATTATCTTGCTGTTTGTGGAGAGGGCCCAGGAGAAACCAACGTGAATTAACAAGAATTAAGGAGGTAAAAGTGTGAGACCACAGGAGTGAGGGGTGACAGAAACATGGTGGGACTATATCTAAGGAAGACCTAGTGAGTGTGTGAGTCTTGAAAGGCAGATTATATTCAGTATAAGGGGGACAGTAGGAAGGGGAAGTGGGAGAGAGGGAGACGACACAGAGTAGGAGAGGAAGGAACCTTCGAGCGGGAGGGGGGAGGGGAGGAGCTATGATGGAGGAGGAGCTAAGAGAGAGGTGGAGGAGCAGCCAATTGGAAGGGGGAAGAGGTAGGAACCGAGGGGAGGGGGAGTGGCTGAGAGGGAGTAGGCGGGACAGAGCAGGAGCAGGAACTAGAGGGACCGAGATAAGAGAAGAGGGCGGGGCCGAGAGGGAGGGCGGAGCCTAGAGGAAAGAGGGGAAGGGAAGGGGCGGAGTCGAGAGGGAGTGGAAAGGAAGAAGCCAGAGACCGCGGGCGAGGAGCGGAGAGAAAAGCGTAAAAGGAGGAGCTGTGAGGTGGGCGGAGGAGAAGCTGAGAGGGAGTTAGAGGAAAAGAGACGATGGGGGAGGAGCCAAGAGGGAGGGAAAGAGGATCAGGGAAAAAGAGAGGTCCGGATCCGCCAAGTGCGAGGCTCAGCGATTGAGACCCTGAAACACACCCACAGAGGGGGCTTTGGCATTCCGGGTCAGAGTCTGAGAGCTCCCAGCACTGGTTGGCCCCGGTGTGCCCCATACCGCAACCCAAAGCCTCCCCTCACATCTCACTTCCTCCCTCTAGTCCTCACCTTGCAGGTAGCAGTCTCGGTCTGCCTCGCAGAAGTTGACCGGAGCCAACCCGGGAAGATAAAAAGCCGCGCAGCGGGCGGCCTTAAGCCCCGGGAGCAGCCCCAGCCCCAGCAGCCACCTGAGGCCGGGGAGGGTGGGCCACAGGCGACAGAGCTTGGTTCCCAGGCGGAAACCACGAGTACACATTTTAGGAGCCAGTTCAGCGCTTGAGGACACACACCATGGGCGAGATCGGAACCAGTGGAGGGGAGAAGCGGAAATGATAAGGAAGAACCGTGGACGGACAGGGAAAAGCCGAGACCGGCTGGTGGGACTAGAACTCCAGGGAAGGCCACTTGTTCGGGCGAGACATTGGCTTGGAGCCCGGTGGCTAGACGGCCTGGCTGGCTTTGTGAGCGCGCGGAGTACGCATGCGTGCGGGTCCCCGCCACGCCTTCCACCGCCCCTCACCCCTCCTCCCTTCCCCCGCCACCTCTCTCTCCTCCCAGCGTCCCCAGCCCAGCACTTTCCCGCGGCTCTGGCGGTTCCTCGCGCGCAGCCTTCAGAGCTGCCTCGCGGTGTCCGGGGGGCGGGGGGGAGGGGGGAAGCAGCCTGAGAGGTTTCAACTTCCCAGCATCACAGAGTCGCGTCCTCCTGATTTTGCCTATCTTAGTACCAATAGCAGGGTTACCGCCCCGCCATCTTCAGTTCTTGCTGCCAGGGTGGGCGGAGGGGAATTCCTGGGCATTGCTGCCCAGTGTGGTGGTTATAAGGCGCTTGAAATGCAGCTAGTCCGAAACTGATGTCTGGAAGTGTACATTGTACAACAGGTTTCAAAGAATTTGCACGGTAAAAAGAATGCAAAACCTCTCCAACTTCATATTGATTACATGTTGAAATAATATTTGGAGTCTCTTACATTAAATAAAACATTAAAATTAATTCCACCTGTTTCTTTTTTGTGGCTTAATTTTTTTATTGAAGTATAGTTGATTTACAATGTTGTGTTAGTTTCAGGTGTACAAGACAGTGATTCAGTTATACATATGTGTATATAGCTATTCTTTTTCAGATTCTTTTCCATCATTATAGGTTATTATAAGATATTGAATATAGTTCCCTGTGCTATACAGTAGGTCCTTGTTGTTTATCTATTTTATAATAAGTGTGCATCTTTTAATCCCAAATTCCTAATTTATCCCTCCCTCTATTTTTTGTGTGTGGCTACTAGAACATTTAAAATTACATATGTGGCTCTAGTTATATTTCTGTTGGACGGCGCAGGTCTGGGGAAGGGGGAAGAAAGGGAAAAAAACTGAAGAAGAGAGAGGGGAAGACAGGGGGTTGCTCTTAAATTTCCTAAAGTTTTCTTTCTCCTAGCGGCAGGGATCTTATTTTGCGACCTCTGTAAGAATCCTTGTCGCCCTTACTTTCTGCTCCTTGTGCTGTCTTATAATGCAAAGTGCCTGTATTTGGACCTAGAAAATATTGTAGGTATCATAGGACAAAGATAGTAGAAGAGCGTATTATTTTTCCTCCTTGTGTCTCAAGAGCTTTGGAGAACAAGAGGTCATTTGTTTATGCTGAGACGTGTGCGCCTCCCCAAGGGCCTTTCTGTGCAAGTTCCCTGGCTCCAAAAGGTCTGCATCTTCTGCTGATTGGCAGGGGGGCAATTCAAGACAGAACAAAGGCAGCTAACTGGCCAATAGCAGAGGCAGGTCGAAATTTAGCGAGTTAACTCCTGGACTAGAGGGGTAGAAAAAGTTGTAGGACAAAGGGATGGAGAAAATGTACCAATGATCAGAATTAGGGGAGCTGTTAGTAAAAACATTGAACGTGGGGGCTTCCCTGGTGACACAGTGGTTAAGAATCCGCCTGCCAATGCAGGGGACACAGGTTTGAGCCCTGGTCTAGGAAGATCCCACACGCCGCAGAGCAACTAAGCCCAGTGCGCCACAACTACTGAGCCTGTGCTCTAGAGCCCGTGAGCCACAACTACTGAGCCTGCGTGCCACAACTACTGAAGCCCGCACACCTAGGGCCCATGTTCCACAACAAGAGAAGCCACTGGAATAAGAAGCCTGTGCACCGCAAGGAAGAGTAGCCCCCACCTTGTGGCAACTAGAGAAAGCCCGTGTGCAGCAACGAAGACCCAACACAGCCAAAAATAAATAAATTTATTAAAAAAAAAAGATTGAACTTGACCAAAAGAGCTGGAGACATCCCTGTAAAGATTTGGAAAACAGGACAACACGATCAGAAGGGGCACCACTTTTGAGAAGAGGACCAGAAAAGGGGAGCTAGTAAGTGAGAGAATGGTCATGGTTGGAAGTAACCAGAGCTTGAATAAAAGTTTTGTGTTTCACCACTGCGTGACCACCTCTCTCCGGCCTGCCTTTGGATGAAAAAGAGTATAAATGAAAATAAACGGGTTGCTCCTCCAGTCTCTCAGGCCTGGGCCTGAACATCTAGAAGACGTGCTAGGACCCAGCAGGCGTAAACTGCTGCGGGACTGGGCAGACTGCCAAGCGCCTGCGGATCCTGCTAAGCAAGGGGGCGGGTTCTGGGCACTCCCTGGAGGAGGTGTGCCACCCAGATCACCAGCAGGACGCCTGCCCCCGCCCCTCCGCGCACTCTCCAGAGAGATTTTGAGAAGCAGGAAAGAGCAGTGGTCAGCGTATCACTATCCTCATCCTCTACAACTCCAGTAGTGCCATTGAGGTCTTCCATTAAAGCTCCCTGCGGGGCTGTTTTCTGTTAACCTCAAGGAGTAAAGCATCACCGAAGGCTACGTCCCCATTGTCAGCAACAAGACACAGCCCTCCTGGTGTCATCAGTGCGTGATTATCACCCGCTCCGGCCCACTGCTGGTCCCAGAGATACAGCATATTCTCTGTGCTACAGGGGCTCTAAGAGTTTGTTTCTGCTTCCCCACCACCCTAGAAGATGCAGAAGCCCCAGAGCAGCCTTGTGGGAGTATCCTCTAGGCAGGCCTGGTTTTCCCCAACACCAAAGCCTCCCCTCCCACCATGAGCCAATTTGACCAAGTCTTACAGAAGAGTAAGGCCTGCCTGCCATCTCCAGCCAGCCCTGTACACCTTCTCATCTTGTATGCAAACAGGGACCTTTCTATTTCTATTGGCCAGGATTTCCAATACAATGTTGAATAGAAGTGATGAGAATGGACATCCTTGCCTTGCTCTCCATCTTAGGGGGAAAGCATTCAGTCTTTCACCATTAAGCATGATATTAGCTATAGGCTTTTTGTAGCTGCCCTTTATCAGGTTAACGAAGTTCCCTTCTCTCCCGGTGTGCTGAAAATTTTTATCATGACTGGTTATTGAATTTTATCCAATTTTTTTGGCATCAATTGACACAATTTTGTGTTTCTTCTTAAGATTATTGACATGATGCATTACATTGATTTTAAAATATTGAGTCAGGCTTGTATTTACAGAATAAACCCCACTTGGCTGGTTGCTGTGTAAAAAAAACAATAACAAAATAAACAGGACTGCACTGTGGTGTAGAATGCAAATTTGTAAGGCTTTTAAAATAGAAAATTCAAAGAAATTAATTTCTTTTATAATTTTTTTTATTGAAGTATAGTTGATTTACAATGTTGTGTTAGTTTCTGGTGTTCAGCAAAGTGATTCAGATATATATATATCTATAGATAGACAGATAGATAGATAGATAGATAGATATTCTTTTTCATATTCTTTTTCGGTATGGTTTACTACAGGATATTGAATATAGTTCCCTGTGCTATACAGTAGGACCTTGTTGTTTATAAAGTCATTCTATATATAATAGTTTGCATCTGCTAATCCCAAACTTCCAGTACATCCCTCTCCCACCCCCGCCTCCCCCTTCGCAACCACAAGTCTGTTCTTTATGTCTGTGAGTCTGTTTCTGTTTCATAAATAATTTCATTTGTGTCATATTTTAGATTCCACATAAAAGTGATATCATATGGTATTTGTCTTTCTCTTTCTGACTCACTTCACTTAGTATGATAATCTCTAGGCCCATCCATGTTGCTGCAAATGGCATTATTTTGTTCTTTTTTATTGCTGAGTAGTATTCCATTGTGTGTGTATATATATACATATATGTGTGTGTATATATATATGCCACATCTTCTTTATCCATTCATCTATTGATGGACATTTAGGTTGCTTCCATGTCTTGGCTATTATAAATAGTGCACTGGGGTGCATGTATCTTTTTGAATTAGAGTTGCTATATGATCCAGCAACCCCACTCCTGGGCATATATCTGGACAAAACTCTAATTCTAATTTTAGTTTTTTGAGGAACCTCCATACTGTCCTCCATAGTGGCTGCACCAACTTACATTCCCACCAACAGTGTAAGAGGGTTCCCTTTTCTCCACACCCTCTCCAGCACTTGTTATTTGTCAACTTTTTAATGATGGCCACTCTGACCAGTGTGAGGTGTGCTCTCATTGTAGTTTTGATTTGCATTTCTCTAATAATTAGTGATGTGGAGCATCTTTTCATATGCCTGTTGGCCATCTGTATGTCTTCTTTTTTTTTTTTTTTTTTTTTTTTTTTTTTTTTTTTTTTTTTAAATTTTATTTATTTATTTATTTATTCATTTCCTCATGGCTGTGTTGGGTCTTCGTTTCTGTGCGAGGGCTTTCGCTAGTTGCGGCAAGTGGGGGCCACTCTTCATCGCGGTGCGCGGGCCTCTCACTGTCGCGGCCTCTCTTGTTGCGGAGCACAGGCTCCAGACGCGCAGGCTCAGCAGTTGTGGCTCACGGGCCTAGTCGCTCCGCGGCATGTGGGATCTTCCCAGACCAGGGCTCGAACCCGTGTCCCCTGCATTAGCAGGCAGACTCTCAACCACTGCGCCACCAGGGAAGCCCATCTGTATGTCTTCTTTGGAGAAATGTCTAATTAGGTCTTCTGCCCATCTTTTGTTTGGATTGTTTGGATTTTTTGTTATTGAGTTGTATGAGCTGTTTATATATTTTGGAAATTAAGCCCTTGTTGGTTGCATCGTTTGCAAATATCTTCTCCCAGTCCGTTGGTTGCCTTTTGGTTTTGTTTCTGGTTTTCTTTGCTGTGCAAAAGCTTAAAGTTTGATTAGGTCCTACTTGTTTATTTTTGCTTTTATTTCTATTGCCTTTGGAAACTGACCTAAGAAAGCATTGGTACAATTTATATCAGAGAATATTTGCCATGGGAGGTGGACCTAAGAAAACATTGGTACAACTTATGTCAAAGAATGTTTTACCTATGTTCTCTTCTAGGAGTTTTATGGTGTCATGTCTTATATTTAAGTCTTTAAGCCATTTTGAGTTTATTTTTGTGTGTGGTGTAAGGGTGTCTTCTAACTCCATTGATTTACATGCGGCTGTTCAGCTTTCCCAACATTGCTGAAGAGACTGTCTTTTCTCCATTGTATAGTCTTGCCTCCTTTGTCAAAGATTAATTGACCATAGGTGTGTGGATTTATTTCTGCACTCTCTATTCTGTTCCATTGATCCATATGTCTGTTTTTGTGCTAATACCACACTGTTTTGATTACTGTAGCTTTGTAGTATTGTCTGAAGTCTGGGAGGGTTATGCCTCCTGCTTTGTTCTTTTTCCTCAGGATTGCTTTGGCAATTCTGGGTCTTTTATGGTTCCATATGATTTTTAGGATTACTTGTTCTGGTCCTGTGAAAAATGCCATGGGTAATTTGATAGGGATTGCATTAAATCTGTAGATTGCTTTGGGTAGTATACCCATTTTAACAGTATTAATTCTTCCAATACAAGAGCATGGGATATCTTTCCATTTCAAAGAAATTAATTTCTTAATGTAGGCTATGCCCCAAACTCCAGGGAGACATGGGTTCTCTCTCCTGTGCCATTAAGAGTATTTGGTGGAAAAGTAAAGAACAAACACTTTATTAATTTTATTTGCTTACTTGTATCTCTCCCTCTACTGAAAGTAAGCTTTTGAGCACAGGATCCATTTCTTGCTTATCTTCAAATCCATAGTGCAGATCTGGGCACTTAGAACATAATACATAGATTCACAATAAATGAAAAAATGAATTAATGAATGAATTCACTTACACTGTCATAGACATTTTATATGTTTTACCTCATTTGGAAATCAAAAGAGGATGCAATCAAGAGATGTGAGTAAATGTAGATAACAAGGATAATACCCTCTTTATTTATGTAGCAGTAGAGTTTGCAAAGTTTGTGTCCACCCATTATTTTACGTGACTATATGAGGTAGAAAGGGTAGTTATTTAATGTGAAGTAACTGAGAACAGGAGAAGTTAATTTGCTCGTCCAAGGTCACACAGCTAATAGATGACCAACTCAAGGCTAGAAAGCAGGTCTCCTGATATCTAATATAGTTCTTAAAAATAATGGTATTAAAAGAAAGTGAAGGACTTCCCTGGTGGTGCAATGGTTAAGAATCCACCTGCCAATGCAGGGGACACGGGTTCGAGCCCTGGTCCGGGAAGATCCCACATGCCGCAGAGCAACTAAGCCTGTGTGCCACAACTACTGAGCCTGCGCTCTAGAGCCCGCAAGCCACAACTACTGAGCCCACGTGCCACAACTACTGAAGCCCACGTGCCTAGAGCCCATGCTCCGCAACAAGAGAAGCCACTGCAATGAGAAGCCCACGCACAGCAACAAAGAGTAACCCCCACTCGCCACAACTAGAGGAAGCCCATGCACAGCAATGAAGACCCAATGCAACCAAAAATAAATAAATAAATATTAAAAAAAAAAAAGAAAGAAAGTGAGGGACTTTCCTGGCAGTCCAGTGGTTAGGACTCTGTGCTTCCACTGCAGGGGGCCCAGGTTCGATCCCTGGTTAGGGAACTAAGATCCCACAAGCCACATGGTGTGGCCCAAAAAAATAAATTAAAAAAAAAGGAAGTGAAAGATGTCTGGTAATAAAAAAGAAATAAACTCATTTTATAACGTAGCTGTTACGCTTCCAGCTACATCAACTAAGAATGTTCCAGAAACAAGCAAGTAAAGGATTGAACAAAGCATATAAATCTCAAGTTAGGAGCTATCTTTGACAATGGCACATAGAGAGATTTAACCATGCAATTCGTGACATGCAGTGTCACTCAGACAATTTTGTAAAGGGAAACAGAAGGAATGGCACTTCACAAAAACAGATGCTTCAGGCCACATTAAAGAAAATGCAACTACTAAGTCTTTAATAGTTATTTTTCCCCATGTTTCTAACCATTTGGAGTTAAAAATATCCAAGCTGCAGTTCCCATCCTCTTTCCAGTTCACTTCAATGTGTCTATACCAAAACTGAGTAGTAGAACAAAGGAATACTGTGATCCAGTGGAATCATGCTCTAGTTAAACCATGTTTCTAAATCAGCATATCGGAACATCAAAAAGGGAACTAATGTGCCATGGTAGGCCAGCATATCAGCTCCAGAGGCTACATCATAATTTTCATAGGGTGCCAACAGGGCCAGACTAGCTTATTCCCTGGGCTTCCTAACTTGACTCACTTTTTCCTTCCCCATTGCCCAAAATCTAAATATGTTTCTCTCAAACTGACATTGCAAATGTGATCACGTCACACTCCTCTTTAAAATCCTTCACTGGACAGCTCAATGCAATGTGGGTCCTGGATTGGACAAAAAAAAGACCTTAGTGGAAAAACTGGTGGAATCCCAATGAAGTCTGTAGTGCAGTTAATAGTATTGTACCAACCTTGATTTCTTAGTTTGATCATTCTACTGTGGTTATGTAAGATGTTCATGTTAAGGGAACTTCAGTGAATGAGACCTTTCTGTACTATTTTTGCAACACTTCAGTAAATCTAAAATTCTCTTGAAATAAAAAGTGGAAAACATCTTCTCCTGGTTCTTCATTGCCCTAAGGGTTAAGTACAAACTCTGCCTTTGCTCGGGAAGACCTGCATGACCTAACCCTTCGCCCTCACATACATACACCGCTCCGGCATCAAAATTTAGTGCAGGGGAGGAGGGTGGAGGATGGAGACGCCACTCCCATAGTCAATCTACTCTCCAATCCTGCTCCAAAGAACTACTTTCAGTTACACGAAGAGGCCGTTCTCTCTAGCCTCTGAACAAATTGATCCTTGCTGTTCCTTGGTATAGTAGCCTCTGCAGACCCTGCCACCCCCTCTCCCACCTTTTGCTTGGCTGAAATCTTGCTTGTATATTTCAGTTAATTTGGAAAGTTACCTTTCCTAGCATATCTTCCCTGACAGCCCCCCACTCCGCATATATACCACACCACACACACATACCACACAGAGTTGGATTAAGTGCCCCTTGTATGTGCTCCCACTACACCCTGTGTATACTTGTGATTTGTCACTTTCACACTGTATTAAAGTTCTGTCTGCCTCCCCCATTTAGTCAGTTGTTAACTCTGGATCTTCTCCTTTTATCCACACCTACCACTTTCGTACAGCAAGGCAGCCATTGAAATAGCTTGATTTCACAGGTTTAACACTTTGAAGATTAAGTTTTCCATCTGAGTCATTATTCTCATAATTTATATGCTCTGTGATATGGTGAGAATGGAGAGTTTTAGTTTTTTTCCCTGATACTATGGAGTTTCTGACTGTGAATTGTATTTCTGCACCAATATCAACTTGTTATCAAAAGGGTACCTATATTCCTTTATTACAGGGATCATTGAGAAATGATCACCACGGACTTCCCTGGTGGTCCAGTGGGTAAGACTCTGCACTGCCAATGCAGTGGGCTCGGTGTTCGATCCCTGGTCTGGGAACTAAGATCCCACATACCACCTGGTGTGGCCAAAAAAAAAGAGAGAGAGAGAAAAGGGAAGTGTCATGGCAGATTCATTGGTTTCTGGCTTGCACAACTGGATGGATGGTGGAACCATTTACTGAGGCATGGCATATTGAAAGAGGACTAGATTTAAGGGGGTAGAGAGAGATTAAGAGGGGTTTTGGGGGGACCTATTGTACTTGAGGAGACTCTGAGAGTTACAAATTGAGATATCAAACATGCAGCTGAACATATAGCCATGGAATGGGAGATACAGATTTGGAAGTTGATGGCTTATGGATGATAAAAGAAATCACTTATTGGGAGAGTACAGAATGAGAAGAGAAGAGGATCCAGGGCAAGTCTTTGAAAAAAATTCAACAAATTTGTAGTCTAGTAGACAAGGATAGGCAAGCTGCAGAGTTGTTAGAGAGAGATCAGGCAGAGATGTAGGTGGAAAGCCAGAAGAATGTGTTGTTAAATATAAAAGAGCTTGGAAGCCCAAGGGAAGAAAGTGTTTCAAGGAGAAAGTGGTCAAGGACAAAAAAAGGCCAAGTAAAATAGCAGAAAACATCTTATCTTTTTGATGTGGTGACACAGATGTCATTTTCGACATGAAAGAGAGCTATTTCGGGGAAATGATCTGGATAAAAGCCAGATTGGAGTGGGTTAAGAATTGAGTGAGAGGTGATAAAATGGAGTAGCTGGTATAGATAACTCTTTCTTTTTTGACAACTCTTTCTTTTATTTGATTTTTAATTATATAAGTAATACATAAATATATTTTCCTTTAAAAAATGAAAGCGTTACAGACAAGACTAAAATCCTTTTTGACCGCTGCTACCAATCCTGGTCTTCTTCCTCACCTTTCAGAGGTAACCATAGTTATTTGTTTGGTGTGTCCTTCCTGGCTTTTTTCTGGGTATTAACATATTAATGTTATAGATAATAACATAATTTAAGATAGACAAATATATATACATGTGCATATGTTTTACATAAACATATATTATATAGTATAACATGATGTATAGAATGAACCACTTCATTATTTTAATTAACGCACTACCGATATTACATACTGTATCATAATTTATTTGGCATTCCTCTACTGATAGTCATTTAAGTTGTTTCTATTTTTTCCGCAGTCGCTCACAGTTCTGCAGAATACTGCCTTATATACACTCACCTTGTCAAAGAAGGCAACAAGAAGGGAATGCTCATTTAAATTTTAATAGACACTGCTTGCACTTTTTATATTTTAATAGTTACTGTACTACCAAACTGCCCTCCCAAATGGCTGTACCAATTTTCCCTCCCACCAGCAGTGGGAGTCTCATAAGACTATTGACTACCCATTATCCCACACCAGCAACGACTCTTTCAAGATGTTTGGCTGTGGAGGGGAGGAAAACTACCCTGTGGTAGCCAGAAGGGGATGAAAGGTTGAAAGAGACAGTTTTGTGTGTGAGAAAGGCTTGAGCATGTTTCATTTTTTTGTTTTGTTTTGTTGTTTTTTTAAATTAATTTTTATTGGAGTATAGTTGATTTACAATGTTGTGTTAGAGCATGTTTTAATGTGCATGAGAAAGCTCCAGCTGAGAAGGAGAGGTTGAATATATGTGAGGAAAAAGAGATAATTAATGACATAAAATTCTCAGGAAAGCAGGGGAGGACATCATCCAAGCACAAGTAAAGGAATGGCCTTCAAGGAGAAGAGGCATCATTCTTCTCTTGCATTGGTTCTCTAACTGGATTGTGCATCAGAATTCCCTGGAGAGCTTGTTAAAACAGGTTGCTGCCCCTTCCTCCACCAGAGTTTGTGATTCTGTAGATTTGGGAGTGGGGTCTGCAAATCTGCATTTCCAGCAAGTTCCCAGGCACTGTCGATTCTCCTGTTCTGTTCTGGGGAATTAACTACACTTTGGGAACCACTATCCTATGTAGCAGGGGGAAAGGAAGGTAGGGTGGGTGTAGAGATGGGTAGATACATGTGTTTGGTTGCCAGAAGATGACGGGAGTTCCTATCTAACGGTTTCTATTTTCTCTATGAAATAAGAGTTGTGGTCAAATATTGAACATGTGGGAGCAGGTGGGAGGTGGTGCTGGGGTAGGAGGTTAGAGGAGAGTGGAGAAAGTTGTAAAAAATGGTTGCAGAAGGCAGGTGAGTGAATTGACCAAAAATATGTAGTAAAATTCCTGGGCCATATTGAAGTCTCATTTGAGGTCTATGATCATGGATTTTACAATAGGCTCAATCTGCCCAATTGTGTGACTTTTTCCAGTAGACATGGAGAAAGTAAAACATCAGTTTTACCCAAGACTGAAGTTTTGCTACTCTAGTGTCTCAAGAAGACATCCAGTAGCTCATGCTAGAAATCTGGCATCACCATTGATTCCTCCCTCACCCCGCATCACCAATGCATCATTAATATTAATAGCTAACACTTAATATCAATCATGCTTACTATGCTCTAAGAAATGTTGTAAACATGTGTGTATATTAACTCATTTCATCCTGACACTTCCTATAAGTACTATTATTATCCTCATTTTATAAATGAGGACACTGAAATTATGGATTTGCCCAAATCCATGCAGCTAGGAAGTGGCAGAGCCAGGCTTCAAACCAGACATTCTAGCACCAGGGTCTAGTTCTTAGGTAGACTCTTCTGCACTGTTTCAACTTCCCAACTTTTTTTTTTTTTTTTTTGGCCACGCCACGGGGCCTGGGGAAACCTTAGTTCCCTGACCAGGGAAGCGCTGAGTCCTAACCACTGGACTGCCAGGGAATTCCCCCAACTATCTTTCTGATCTATCCACTTTTCACCCTGTCCACAACCCCTATCCTAGTCCAAGCCACGCCATAGCTCACACAGCCTTAAAGTCCTTTTTCCAGCTTCCATGCTTGCCCCTTTACCAATCATTCTCCACGGAGCTGCCAGAGTCAGCTTTCAAAAATACCAATCAGCTCAAGTGCTTCTCCTGGATTAAAGCTTTTCGGTGGCTCCCATTGTTCTTAGCATAAACCCCACAAATCCTAGCTATGACTTAAAGAATCCTGGATAATCTGACACTTTCCTAACCTTCTGGCTAGATTAACTGTCATTGTTTTCCCTAAATCACCGCATTCCAGCGTTAGTGGCTTCCTTTAAGTTCTTCACATACTTCTCATTCTTTTCCTCAGCAGGGCCTTTGCACATGCTGTTGCTACTATCTAGGATGTTCTTCCCATGAGCGATTGCTTCTCATCCTTGAACTCTCAGCTTCCATGACAGTACCTCCAGGGAGATCTTCCCTTGCTATTGTAAGTAGGCCTCCTACACTTGCACACACATTTCTAAAAAAAATTCTCTATTACTGCAACTTATTTTATTCAAAAAATAGTGGTTTTCAAACAAATATCTTATATTAACCCATATATGTGGAACCTGGAAAAATGGTACAGATGAACCAGTTTGCAGGGCAGAAATAGAGACACAGATGTAGAAAACAAACAAATGGACACCAAGGGGGGAAAGTGGTGGTGGGGGGTGGTGGTAGGATGAACTGGGAGATTGGGATTGACATATATACACTAAGATGTACAAAATAGATAACTAATAAGAACCTGCTGTATAAAAAAATAAAATTCAAAAATTCAAAAAAAGCAGTGGTTTTCACTATTTTTTGTTTGTTTTCTTGTTTATTTTCTTACACCCTCCCCCCCCCAATAGAATGTAAACTTCATGAGGGCAGGGACCAAGTGCATTTTATTCAGAATTGTATACCAGTCCCTACCATAGTGACCAACACAGAGTAGGTACCCAGTGGATATTTGGCAAGGGAATGAATTAGTGAATTGGGGGCAGCCGAGTAGTGATGTCAGACAGGAAGCTGGATATGCAGGTTCAGGAGCCCAAGGGAGAGACTTGGCACAGATATATAAACCCTGGGGCTGGGAATTCCCTGGCGGTCCAGTGGATAGGACTCCGCGCTTCAACTTCAGGGGGTCCAGGTTCAATCCCTTGTTAGGGAGCTAAGATTCTGCAAGCCGCAGGTGCAGCAAAAAACAAAAAACAAAACAAAACCAAACAAAAAAATCCCCAGCCTGAGGCTATAGAGATAATATTGTAGAGGACCCCCTGGGAATGGGTGAGATTACCTAAGGGATGAGGATAGAATGAATAAACAAGAAGCTCTAGCAATGAGACTGAAGAAACTCTAATATTTAAAGATGGAGTAGACAAGTCCCTCCCATCAGGAAACTTGCACAAGCCTCTTAGATAGCGTAATCCACCAGAGCGCAGACAGCAAGCAAGAAGAACTACAATCCTGCAGCCTGTGGAACAAAAACCACATTCACAGAAAGATAGACAAGATGAAAATGCAGAGGGCTATGTACCAGATGAAGGAACAAGATAAAACCCCAGACAAACAACTAAATGAAGTGGAGATAGGCAACTTTCCAGAAAAAGAATTCAGAATAATGATAGTGAAGATGATCCAGGACCTCGGAAAAACAATGGAGGCAAAGATAGAGAAGATGCAAGAAATGTTTAACAAAGACCTAGAAGAACTAAAGAACAAACACTTAGAAGAATTAAAGAACAAACAGAGATGAACAATACAATAACTGAAATGAAAAATACACTAGAAGGAATCAATAGCAGAATAACTGAGGCAGAAGAACGGATAAGTGACCTGGAAGACAGAATGGTGGAATTCACTGCTGTGGAACAGAATAAAGAAAAAAGAATGAAAAGAAATGAAGACAGCCTACGAGACCTCTGGGCCAACATTAAATGCAACAACATTCGCATTATAGGGGTCCCAGAAGGAGAAGAGAGAGAGAAAGGACCCGAGAAAATATTTGAAGAGATTATAGTCGAAAACTTCCCTAACGTGGGAAAGGAAATAGCCACTCAAGTCCAGGAAGCACAGAGAGTCCCATACAGGATAAACCCAAGGAGAAACACGCCAAGACACATAGTAATGAAATTGGCAAAAATGGAAGACAAAGAAAAATTATTGCAAGCAGCAAGGGAAAAATGACAACATACAAGGGAACTCCCATAAGGTTAACAGCTGATTTCTCAGCAGAAACACGACAAGCCACAAGGGAATGGCATGACATATTTAAAGTGATGAAAGGGAAGAACCTAAAACCAAGATTACTCTACCCAGCAAGGATCTCATTCAGATTCGATGGAGAAATCAAAACCTTTACAGACAAGCAAAAGCTAAGAGAATTCAGCACCACCAAATCAGCTCTACAACAAATGCTAAAGGAACTTCTCTAAGTGGGAAACACAAGAGGAGAAAAGGACCTACAAAAACAAACCCATAACAATTAAGAAAATGGTAATAGGAACATACATATCAATAATTACCTTAAACGTGAATGGATTAAATGCCCCAACCAAAAGACACAGGCTTGCTGAATGGATACAAAAACAAGACCCATATATATGCTGTCTACAAGAGACCCACTTCAGACCTAGGGACACATACAGACTGAAAGTGAGGGGATGGAAAAAGATATTCCATGCAAATGGAAATCAAAAGAAAGCTGGAGTAGCTATACTCATATCAGATAAAATAGACTTTAAAATAAAGAATGTTACAAGAGACAAGGAAGGACACTACATAATGATCCAGGGATCAATCCAAGAAGAAGATATAACAATTATAAATATATATGCCCCCAACATAGGAGCACCTCAATACCTAAGGCAACTGCTAACAGCTATAAAAGAGGAAATCGACAGTAACACAATAATAGTGGGGGACTTAAACACCTCACTTACACCAATGGACAGATCATCCAAACAGAAAATAAATAAGGAAACAGAAGCTTTAAATGACACAATAGACCAGATAGATTTAATTGATATTTATAGGACATTCCATCCAAAAACAGCAGATTACACGTTCTTCTCAAGTGCGCACGGAACATTCTCCAGGATAGATCACATCTTGGGTCACAAATCAAGCCTCAGTAAATTTAAGAAAATTGAAATCATATCAAGCATCTTTTCTGACCACAGCGCTATGAGATTAGAAATCAAGTACAGGGAAAAAAATGTAAAAAACACAGACACATGGAGGCTAAACAATACGTTACTAAATAACCAAGAGATCACTGAAGAAATCAAAGAGGAAATCAAAAAATACCTAGAGACAAATGACAATGAAAACACGACGATCCAAAACCTATGGGATGCAGCTAAAGCAGTTCTAAGAGGGAAGTTTAAAGTTATACAAGCCTACCTCAAGAAACAAGAAAAATCTCAAATCAACAATCTAACCTTACACCTAAAGGAACTAGAGAAAGAAGAACAAACAAAACACAAAATTAGCAGAAGGAAAGAAATCATAAAGATCAGAGCAGAAATAAATGAAATAGAAACAAAGAAAACAATAGCAAAGATCAATAAAACTAAAAGCTGGTTCTTTGAGAAGATAAACAAAATTGATAAACCATTAGCCAAACTCATCAAGAAAAAGAGGGAGAGGACTCAAATCAATAAAATTAGAAATGAAAAAGGAGGATACAACAGACACTGCAGAAATACAAAGCGTCCTAAGAGACTACTACAAGCAACTCTATGCCAAATGGACAACCTGGAAGAAATGGACAAATTCTTAGAAAGGTATAACCTTCCAAGACTGAACCAGGAAGAAATAGAAAATATGAACAGACCAATCACAAGTAATGAAATTGAAGCTGTGATTAAAAATCTTCCAACAAACAAAAGCCCAGCACCAGATGGCTTCACAGGTGAATTCTATCAAACATTTAGAGAAGAGCTAACACCCATCCTTCTCAAACTCTTCCAAACAATTGCAGAGGAAGGAACACTCCCAAACTCATTCTATGAGGCCACCATCACCCTGATACCAAACCAGACAAAGATACTACAAAAAAAGAAAATTACAGACCAATATCACTCATGAATATAGATGCAAAAATCCTCAACAAAATACTAGCAAACAGAATCCAACAAAAGATTAAAAGGATCATACAGCATGATCAAGTGGGATTTATCCCAGGGATGCAAGGATTCTTCAATATACACAAATCAATCAATGTGATACACCATATTAACAAATTGAAGGAGAAAAACCATATGATCATCTCAATAGATGCAGAAAAAGCTTTTGACAAAATTCAACACGCATTTATGATAAAACCTCTCCAGAAAGCGGGCATAGAGGGAACCTACCTCAACATAATAAAGTCCATATGCGAGAAACCCACAGCAAACATCATTCTCCATGGTGAAAAACTGAAAGCATTTCCTCTAAGATTAGGAACAAGACAAGGATGTCCACTCTCACCACTATTATTCAACATAGTTTTGGAAGTCCTAGCCATGGCAATCAGAGAAGAAAAAGAAATAAAAGCAATACAATTGGAAAAGAAGAAGTAAAACTGTCACTGTTTGCAGATGACATGATACTATATACAGAGAATCCTAAAAATGCCACCAGAAAAGTACTAGAGCTAATCAATGAATCTGGTAAAGTTGCAGGATACAAAATTAATGCACAGAAATCTCTTGCATTCCTATACACTAATGATGAAAAATCTGAAAGTGAAATTAAGGAAACACTCTCATTTACCATTGCAACAAAAAGAGTAAAATACCTAGGAATAAACCTACCTAGGGAGAAAAAAGACCTGTATGCGGAAAATTATAAGACACTGATGAAAGAAATTAAAGATGATACCAACAGATGGAGAGATATACCATGTTCTTGGATTGGAAGAATCAACATTGTGAAAATGACTATACTACCCAGAGCAATCTACAGATTCAATGCAATCCCTATCAAATTACCAATGGCATTTTTCACAGAACTAGAACAAAAAATCTTAAAATTTATATGGAGACACAAAAGACCCCAAATAGCCGACGCAGCCTTGAGGGAAAAAAACGGAGCTGGAGGAATCAGACTCCCTGACTTCAGACTATACTACAAAGCTACAGTCATCAAGACAATATGGTACTGGCACAAAAACAGAAATATAGATCAATGGAACAGGATCGAAAGCCCAGAGGTAAACCCACGCACCTATGGTCAACTAATCTATGACAAAGGAGGCAAGGATATACAATGGGGAAAAGACAGCCTCTTCAATAAGTGGTGCTGGGAAAACTGGACAGCTACAGGTAAAAGAATGAAATTAGAACACTCCCTAACACCATACACAAAAATAAACTCAAAATGGATTAAAGACCTAAACGTAAGACCGGACACTATAAAACTCTTAGAGGAAAACATAGGAAAAACACTCTTTGACATAAATCACAGCAAGATCTTTTTTGATCCACCTTCTAGAGTAATGGAAATAAAAACAAAAATAAACAAATGGGACCTAATGAAACTTAAAAGCTTTTGCACAGCAAAGGAAATCATAAACAAGATGAAAAGACAACCTTCAGAATGGGAGATAATATTTGCAAACGAACCAACAGACAAAGGATTAATCTCCAAAATATATAAACAGCTCATGCAGCTCAATATTAAAAAAACAAACAACCCAATCTAAAAATGGGCAGAAGACCTAAATAGACATTTCTCCAAAGAAGACATACAGATGGCCAACAAACACATGAAAAGCTGCTCAACATCACTAATTATTAGAGAAATGCAAATCAAAACTACAATGAGGTATCACCTCACACCAGTTAGAATGGGCATCATCAGAAAATCTACAAAAAACAAATGCTGGAGAGGGTGTGGAGAAAAGGGAACCCTCTTGCACTGTTGGTGGGAATGTAAATTGATACAGCCACTATGGAGAACAGCATGGAGGTTCCTTAAAGAGCTAAATAGAATTACCATATGACCCAGCAATCCCACTACTGGGCATATACCCAGAGAAAACCATAATTGAAAAAGACACATGCGCCCCAATGTTCATTGCAGCATGATTTACAATAGCCAGGTCATGGAAGCAACCTAAATGCCCAACGACATATGAATGGATAAAGAAGTTGTGGTACATATATACAATGGAATATTACTCAGCCATAAAAAGGAACGAAATTGGGTCATTTGTTGAGACGTGGATGAATCTAGAGACTGTCATACAGAGTGAAGTAAGTCAGAAAGAGAAAAACAAATATCGTATATTAATGCATAAATGTGGAACCTAGAAAAATGGTACAGATGAACCGGTTTGCAGGGCAGAAATTGAGACACAGATAGAGAACAAACGCATGGACACCAAGGGGGGAAAGCAGCGGGGATTTGTGGTGGTGGTGGTGTGATGAACTGGGAGACTGGGATTGACATGTATACACTGATGTGTATAAAATGGATATCTAATAAGAACCTGCTGTATAAAAAAATATAAAATTCAAATATTCAAAAAAAAAGAATTAATGCTACATAGGAAATTATTAGGTCAACTAAAAAATTGGCATATGGTTGTTTGCTTGGATAAAAATATTGTGTCAATATTAAATTTCCTGAAGTTGAAAACTCTACTGTGTAAATGTAAGAGAATATTATTATTTAGAGGAAATGCTCACTGAAATATTTGGGGGTGAATGGCTTTATGCAAGTAACTTACTCTTGAATCGTTCAGAAAAATGTTATGTATGTGTATTATTTGTGTGTGTATGTGCGAATACATGTCAATTAAAAAAAAAAGATGGACTAGAAAGTTCTTGAATAAAACTTTTTTCAAAACTAAAGTTTTTGTTATAATTGTGTTACATGTAATTTCTAATTTATAATATATAATTACAAATAATGCCTATTATCACAGCTAATAAAGCTGATAGAGGTCCTAGTTTTCTGTTATTTTTTCATATATATATTTAGTTTTTTAATTTTAATAAAGTTACAGAAATAACAAAGGCTTTTGAGAACCACTGTTGAACATATTTGGTTTGCAGTTTATTTATTTAATTAGTTAATTTATTTATTTTTGGCTGCACCGCGTGGCTTGTGGGATCTTAGTTCCCTGACCAGGGATCGAACCTGCACCCTCAGCAGTGGAAACGTGGAGTCCTAACCATTGGTCCGCCAGGGAATTCCCTAGTTTGCAGTTTGAAAAAAAAAAGATGAATGAGCCACCAAAGCAGTTGGAGAATGAATGAAAGCTTTTATAGGTAAATGAATGAGTCTTTTCATTCATGCCATCTGGGTTTTGTGTCAGGAAGTTCTTTTGGTTCTACCTTTAAAATATATGCAGGATCAGACAACTTCTCACCACCACAGGCACTGCTGTCCCCACCATCCAGGCATTATTACAATAGCTTTTAAAAAAATATTTATTTATTTATTTGGCTGCACCGGGTCTTAGTTGCGTGTGCAGGATCTTTAGCCAACCGCAAAAGTGCACCCTGAATGGGAAAGAACAGGATACTGGCCCTGGATAGTTAAGGTACATATCAAAGGGATTTCAATGAGCCCAAACACTTGCATCTTCCCATACATAGAAAAAACGCTAAGTTCATTAACTTGGGATGTCTGGTTTTCTTTAATTAAAAGTAATCTTTTGATGTTCCAACTACCTGGGTTTTGTTGAAAAAACTCCTATATATCCTGGCTCCTTCTTTTCCTCTTTGGAGCTGTCTCTCAGAGAGACCTGAGAAGCTGTCCTCTGGGCTTAAGTCCTCGAAATTCTGCCAAATAAAACATAATTCTCAACTTTTCGGTTGTGTACTTTTTTTCAGTTGACACTCCCTACGGTGTATCCTGCACAGAGCAACAATGGGATCCTGTTCTGGGGTAAGACAGATGTGTCCCTCCTCTGCTCAAGGCCCTGCAATGGCTCCTGATTTCAATCACAGTAAAAGGTGAAGGGGAGCAGAACTGGCCACGTCAAAGTCAAAATATGCCTCTTTGGCATGAGGATTATTTTGAGCTGACTATTTTTAAGAAACAGCAGACACAGGAGAAGCTTTGAAAATCGACAAGTTACCCTTTTGTAAGAGATATTTACATTTATAAGGGAAATCTCCATTTGTAAGTGTCTTCCTCTCTACACCAGGAAGAGGAGGATGGTCTTATCTCTAGAAACTCTTATCAATGGAGAATGTAATAATTTCTATCTGCATCACAACCCTATTCTTGTTTATTGTGCTTTGCTTGATAGCCTCCCATAACCGGCTCCTACAACTTCTCTTTTAGCTGAAGATGGTATTTAAAATGATGGCTTGAGGGAGAAGGGGCAAGATAGGGGTAGGGGATAAGAGTTACAAGCTATTTTGTATAAAATAAGCTACAAGGATATATTGTACAACATAGGGAATATAGCCAATATTTTGTAATAACTAAATGGATTATAACCGTTAAAACTTGTGAATCGCTATATTGTACGCCTGTAACATATAATATTGTCCATCAACTGTACTTCAATTTAAAAATAAAATAAAATGATGGCTTGAGTCATTTCCTGAATTACTCAGTTTTCACGGCTATCTCCCATGTATACAGGAGGTATGCATGTTATTAAACTTCTGTTTGTTTTTCTTCTATCAATGTCTTTTTTTGGGGGGGGTGGTCTTAGCCAAGAACCTAGAAGAGTAGAGGGAAAATTATTTTTCCTCCTCAACAAAGGCAAAGTCTTTACCAATGGCCTACAAAACCCTCCATGATCTGGCCCCTCTGCTACTTATCAGCCTTAGGTTCTACTACTCTTGTGTTTTGCTCATTCAGTTTCAGCCACGCTGGCCTCTTTGCTGTTCTTAGAATGGGGCAGGTATGCTTCAGTCTTCCTGGCATGCTCTTTCCCAAGATGGCTCTTGCCCCAGCTGCCTTTCTCCCTCCTTTATCTTTACTTCAATGTCACATTCTTGGTTGAGGCCAACTCTGATCCACCCTTTTAATTTTGCACCCTTCCATTCCTGTACTCCTGACACCCTCCCCCTCTTACTCTGCTCTATTGCTTTCCTAGTGTCTTTCATCTTCAAACACACTTTATAATTTATTTGGTTTATTGTTTATTGTCTAGCCCTCCTCACTAAAATGTTAGCTTCAGGTAGGCAGGGACTTTTGTCTTTTTGTTCACTGATGTATTCCCAACACCCAAAACAGTGCTGACACATAATAGGCACTGAATAAATATTTGTTAAATGAATAAATGAATGAAAGGATGGATGTTCCTCATGACAAGATTATAAAAGCATCTACCCATTTTTCCTCTAGTACTTCAGTGGTTTCACATTTTACATTTAAACCTTTAAGCTGGAATTTATTTTGAAGTAAAAAGTGTGGTATGAATCTGGATTTTTTTCCCCTTCAAACAGCTTTCTAATTGTCTTGACACAATTTATTGAAAAATCAATCATCCCCCGCCCCAACCCCCCTCCCGCTCCCAGCCATTTTGAAATGTTTCTTAAGTCATACTTCAGTTCCTTTTAAGGGACTATGAAGTTTGGTTAAAAGTCATCATCTCCTTCATCGTAGAGAAAGATACAGGAGAATTATATCTTCACTCATTCTGCCAGTTCCTATATAGATATCAGAGCCGTACATTGGTTAAAAAGTTTTTTTTCCTTGCTTGTTGTAGTTAAGTAGGCTATCTTCTGGACAGTGGCTTGGAAAGCCTCCCAATCTTTAATCACATACAATTCTTCCCTCCCTTCCTCCTTGCTTCATACCAGATAACATACGTTTTTAGAACATGTGGCAGGATATCTTTCTGTAGTTTGGAAAACAGGCATAACTGGCTGCAGGGTGACCTTACATCTGCCCTTTCTGTAAAAATGCAAGGCTGACAGGAGAGCTTCAATTTACTCATCTCAGAGTGATCCCTAGCTTGATGACTGAAGGTTATTTCTTAATTATTTAACAGGTTGAAGCTTTTAAAACTATGGAGTGTTTTTGTTTTATTGTTGTTTGTTAGGTTAAAAAAAAAATGTGAGCCCTTTTCAGGTAAATTGGGATTTAAGACAAGGCCACCAGTATTCATTAAATACTTACTATGCACCCATCTCATACTAAGTAACATGGAGGATAAAAAGAGCTTGTAATTCATTCAGCCGACATTTATTTAGCACTGATTATATTCCAAGGACACCTAGTGGAGAAGTAACATCACTGGACTCAGACCATCGGTCAATCATTGAGATGGCATCTGGAGAGAAACAATGAGGCAAAGGAAAACTTAGAGTAAAAAGAAAATTATAACTATACTTAATGATAATCCAAAGGAGTAAATAGAAAGAAATAAGTAAAGGGAAAAATCTAGAAGATCCATGAAGGGGAAGGATGGAATTCAGAGATTAGTTTTGGGCAGTGAGAGACCTGCTTACCCGACTGCCTGTTGGCCACAGCTGCTCACACTTAGCTTGCCCACATCCCCTCTCTCTTGGGACTACATCAGCAACACCCTGCTTCCTGCCCCTCCCTTCCCCAGTACAGTCTCTGGACTGCAGCCACAGTGATCTCTTTAAGATGAAATCTGATTATCTTCCTCCACCTCTTAAAAAGGCTCCCCTCTCCAGTGCCCTCTGATCAGGTCAGTAGGCTCTCTGCCTCCCTCTCCAGGTACTTGCTTTGTCCTCTGTGTCTCACCTCTAGATTCTAAGCTACAGCCATAATGATGCTTTCCTACAGATTCCTCAACTAGCCATTCCCCACCCCCTCCCTTTCTCTTCGGGTCCTTGGAAGTGCTGGCCCCCTAGTCTAGAGCACTCCACTCCCCACCTCCCACATTCCTGAGCACGAACTGCAAAGACCAGAGTAATCTGTGCCACTAGGAGGCACATTTCCTTCCTGAGACCCAGGGGGACAAGGACGTCTGTGGTAGAAATCAGCCCCGTTCTCCCCTAGTCCGGCAGAGGCCCTCTAGTCCTTTTGCCTGGATCTGAGACAGAGAAAGAGCACCTGCTGGCCCAGGGGGAGGGATTTCTCCTAGTTCTGCCTGGGGGTGCAGACTCTGTTTGCTGAGGCGAGCATTTAAGTGCTTTTTGCCAACCTGGCCAATCCCCAACTACCTCGAGTCAATAATTTACATAACTCATTCTGAAGGCAAGTGGACGTGACTTTTGCTTTACTTGTTATTATTTGGCTGGGAAAAGAAAAAAGGACAAATATTCTTATTGTACTGAGTACTATTCCCTCCATTAATGTTCATAATTCAGAGCTGGTTCCAAAGCTCCTTGGAGCTTTTACCCATGACCTGAGCATCATTTACTACCACCTGCCTGGCATATACCATAATTCACCAGGGCAGAGTAACTGTAACTGTGAAGAAGAAAAGTGACAATTGTCCATAAATTCTACTCCTCCCCCAAGATAAACTGGTAACATTTTAGCATATTTCCTTCTAGTGTTTTCCTCTCCACATGTATTTTTTAGTAGTTAATACAGACTTCTTTTCTTTTCCCCATTGTATTCTCTTCTTTGGTGGCCTCATTAACCCTGATGAGTTTTATTACTATTTCTAAAGTGACAAATTTAGCCCTGATCTCTGGTCTGAGCATCAGATATCTTCACCCTCGCCCACATTCCCAAACTTGCTCCTTTGCAGCCATTTTGATAAATGGCCACCACCTATTAATACCAGATAGTTAGTCATCCATAATGACTTACCCTGTTTTTTGAATTCCACCCCAGTGCTCTCCCATCTGATTCATTAGCAAATCCTGTCCATGCTACCTGCCATATACACCTAGCAATTGTTCCTTCCTCCCCAGATCCACTGCTGAACCCTAATTCAAGGCACTGTCTTCTCTCGCCTGGTCTGTTCGCACAGCCCCAGTGGTGTCCCTGCTTCCACACTTACCCCCTGCAATCTTTTAATGGGTTCGAATGTTCTGCCTACCTTGGCTCCCTCATTTTATGCCCCTTAAATTCCGGTCGCCCTGGATCCCTTTCTGTCCCTTGATACATGCAACCTCTTTCCCTCCACTTTGCGCTTCTTTTCCTGAAAAGCTTCGGATCTCCCACCCCCACCCCAGCTTTCCCGTGGCGGATTTCTTTTCTTCCTTCAGATCTGATCTCCAAAGTCACCTCTTCAGATAGACCTTCCCGGAGGGCTAAATCGAATTTGGTCTCCCAAATGTTGTCCATTAAAGCCCCGAGTTTACGTCTTCCCTGGCACTAATCACAAGATGCAATTGTTTTGTTAATTGTATTTAAATGTCTTTAGTTTGTAAAGAAATTAGAAAATCAGAAATTTTTGTAATCCCCTCCACGAGTAGGATTGGCAGATAAAAAACACAGTTACAGTTGAATTTCAGATAAATAGTGAATAAGTTTACTTTATATGATATTGAGATCTACTTATATTGAAAAAAAGTCTTTGTTATCTGGAATTCAAATTTGACTGGGCATCCTGTATTTCATTTGCTAAGTCTGGCAGCCTTACCAATGAGGCGCGTTGCCCTTGTCTCGCTTTGCTGGGTTGTACCCTCACGGCCAAGCCCAGAGCCTGCCCGCCATTTAGTAGATGCTCAGTAATTGTTCTATGTAAACGGATAATCTGTCTGTTTAGTACAGTTTTTTTCCCCCACCTCATACTTATTTATCAGAATTTTCCCCATTCACTAAAAATTCTTGTTAAAGATATTTGGGGAAAATGTATTTTTAATACAGTAATTCTAAACTTCTTTCTTTTTCATTTCTGCAAAACTGGCATAATTCTATCCTCATCAACGTTGTTTTGAGAATTAAATGAGTTAATGAGTGTAAAGTTTAGCACCATGCCTGGCCCACCGGAACACGCAAAAAATTTCAGTTCTTTATTACATGCAGCCCGTGAACCATTTTAGCGGAAAGCAAAAACGCGGGTTTGTGGAGCACCGGTGGGGGTTGGGAAAACGGTTAGAAATCGGGGCCGGCTGGAGAGCTGAGGGCCCAGGAAAAGGGGAGGAGCGAAGAGTGAATAACAGCGGAGGCAGCTAATGGGGAAGCTGGGAACCGCTCCCCACCCTTCGCGTTTTAAATTCTAAGCTCCGCCTCCATCCGGGTCCTTGAGCCTCGTTCCCGGGCAGTATAAAGTTTGCTGTCTCCTTTGTTCGCCCTCGTTGCGCAGTAGTGCGAGCGGCTTCTCGCTTCCTTTTTCGGGACCGACCACCCTCCAGCGTGCTGAGCTGCTAGGAAGCCGCCGTCGGCGAGCTCGTAGGAGCTTGAAACCGTCGTCACCCTTCCGGTACGTGAGTCCTCTCTTTTACAGTCTGTTTTTCGTTCACTCTTGCCACGTTATAACTTGGGATTATCTCCTTGGAGATGGGGGTGGCGGGCGCCATTTTAAGAACCCAGAGGTGCCGACCTATTTAGGGAAAGCTGGGAGTGTCGAAGGAGAACAGACGCTGGGGTGCCACTTCGTAGTGTACCTCTCCAGAAAGTTTGGCTGTCGCCCCTGGGGGCGGGGGGTGGCGGAGGTCGGGGCCTGAGCGGGACGAGGAGGGACCGCGCCTCCGTGGTCGCTACCTGCATTGGGATGGCGCTGGCGCTCCGGGCGGGCACGTGCACTTTTGCGCGGGGTCCTTGTTCATTGGCGGCCTTGGAGCGGAAGCCCTTTGAGTTTTCTCAGCCTCCGCTGGTGGGAAAAGTTACTCCCCTGACCCGCGGCGGTGGTTCTGGGCTGAATCCAAGTGTCGCCATTTTGTGTTTTCCACGCGGTTTTTAATGACGGGTTTTAATTGGGTTCCGCTGCAGTCATGGAGCGCTTAGTGTTACAGTGCGCGCTTCCACGTTCCGTTACTTCGTCTGAGATGATACTGACGCTTTTTAAAAGTCAACAACCTAGCGAGCGGGGCAGGGGCTGGTGAAGAAGGGGAGTCATAACTTGATTAAAACTTTAAATTGGTCCTTAGATTTACTAGGGAATCCCAATGAAAGGAGGCAAAGTTCTTGGGAGAGGGCTTGGTCTTACAGACCTACGTTTGGTCTGTGACCTTGACTGAGTCAGTTTAAAAAAATCATTAGGGTAATTGGGATGTGATTGAGTTTTTAAAAGGCAACAAATCTAGTGTTAAAGCTAAAGTTCACTTTTTGAAATGTTGTAGTTACTTGGTTAAGACTGCCGAAGTGGATTAAGGGTAACGGCATTAGTTAAGTCGGCTTTTGTTTTTTGGCTGCGCCGCGCGGCTTGTGGGGTTTTAGTTCCCTGACGAGGGATCGAGCCTGGGCCCTCGGCAGTGAGAGCGTAGAGTCCTAACCACTGGACCGCCAGGAAATTCCCTTAAGTTGGCTTTTTAAACCAGTTTAATGTAAACAGCTATCACTGAACTAGTTAAGTTGGTTTCCTGGTGAGGCTTAGAAAAAGTTGCTTTCTGTGTATTATGCTACTAAGGAATGATTTTAGTAAACAAGAAAGATGAGCCCCAGTACACATGTTGGGTAAACTTTTCCAGGGAGGGTAACACTTTTTTTCCAACAGACTTTCACCAGAGGGAAAAAATGGTTGAAGCAGATCGCCCAGGAAAGCTCTTCATCGGTGGCCTCAATACAGAAACAAATGAGAAAGCTCTTGAAGCCGTGTTTGGCAAATACGGACGAATAGTGGAAGGTGAGTTATCTGGAAGTATATGCAGGTTTATTGTAATTTTAAAAAAAGGTAAGCTGTGATGAATTTGATTGCATTGATCATATGAAATGATAACGTGCTTTGTCCTCTAAGAAGTTCTGAGCTTTCTTTTTACAGATTTACGTTTGTTTTTCCGTTTGAACTAGAGTAACACTCCTTTTCCCCCTGAAAACTACTTTTTAGTTCTCTTGATGAAAGATCGTGAAACCAACAAATCGAGAGGATTTGCTTTTGTCACCTTTGAAAGCCCAGCAGATGCTAAGGATGCAGCTAGAGACATGAATGGAAAGGTGAGACTGTCTGCACAATACCATGCTTCCTAGTACGTAAAATAGCACAATGTTATCCAAGTCTGGTCTAGGGCAGCTCTTGAATTTTACTGAGTATATACTTTTCCAGGACCCTCTTATCCTAGCCCTTTGTAATTTTAGAACGAAATTTTGTAAAGTGTATTCTTGACAAGAATCTTTCCGTTTTAGAATATTTTGTATTATATTTCGTCTGGGATCTTTGGCTTTTCTTTTTGGTTATTTGTCTTAATAAGTTGGTCATTGTCTGGCGGATCCACCTTAGGTTTTAGTTCGAATAAGCAGTATCTTGAAAGATTAGGCATTTAAGTGCTAAACAGAAAGGTACAACATTTTGAAGGAAGGACATACTAGTGTCACAGTGCATAGTGGATCTGCAAGTTCTTTTTTTAAATTTCCGTAATTAACCACTGATATTATTTAGTCCTTAGAGGGAAAAGCCATCAAGGTAGAACAAGCCACTAAACCATCATTTGAAAGTGGTAGACGTGGACCACCTCCACCTCCAAGAAGCAGAGGCCCTCCAAGAGGCCTTAGAGGCGGAAGAGGAGGAAGTGGAGGAACCAGGGGACCTCCCTCACGTGGAGGGCACATGGGTAATGACTTAGGTTTACTTTAGGCTTGGTGTATAAGTTAGGAACTGTAAACACACCAGTGTGTGCTTTGGTTAATAAGTATTTTAAAGGCCCTAGCTTTTGAAATTGAGAACACTTGTTCATCTACCAAAGTGATTGACTTACGGAAAACATAGACGCCATCCTAAGTTAAATTACAATGTCTTGAAATAATTAACAATTAGCTATTCCTTATCCAGGTGAATTCATTCTGTAGGAAAAAACACTTGCAGAAAAATTTTGATAGGTATTAGGTGTTGGTCATATGAAAAAATGAAACAATGTATATATTTTTTTGAAGTAACTTGAAAAGAACCCTCGGGAGAACCCTTCAGTTCTACTTTGCTAATCTATGCAGACTTATATAGATGACTACTGTATAGAACTGTATACACTTTGTATAGTTCCTTGTGTGTAGTTTTCTGTGCATACACTATATACACTGTACAGTTCTCATGCTCAGTCATGTATGAGTGAGAACTCAAGATTCCCCAACTAAACAGAAATGGTCATATTCTTGATTAAGCAAAGAAAACGATAGATTTTTCTTAGTACTTGTATTAACATGATTTTCTTTTTTTTTCTTCTAACTTAGACGATGGTGGCTATTCCATGAATTTTAACATGAGTTCTTCCAGGGGACCACTTCCAGTAAAAAGAGGACCACCGCCACGAAGTGGGGGTCCTCCTCCTAAAAGATCTGCCCCTTCAGGACCAGTTCGCAGCAGCAGTGGAATGGGAGGAAGAGGTAAATGGTCCATTTATGACAGTCTGTCCTATCACCATAACACAAGGAAGGGTTGAGAGACGAATCCTAAAAATGATGCTTTAAACTACCTAGATCATTGAAAAGATTGGTGTACGTAAGAAATTTTAAAGAGGATTTCCTCATTTACATCCATATTGTCATATTTGGTTGAATCACTACTTTTCATTGCCTGAATGTAAATTGACGTTTTGACTTTTCACTGGGTGTATTTTTAAAATGGACATTTTTCCTTAAGCTCCTGTATCACGTGGAAGAGATAGTTATGGAGGTCCACCTCGAAGGGAACCCCTGCCCTCTCGTAGAGATGTCTATTTGTCCCCAAGAGATGATGGATATTCTACTAAAGACAGGTAACAGAAAAGCATAGTAGTTTTTGTCTCTAATATTAATACTTAAGGTTGAAGGGGAGAGCTCATCAAAAATACGAACCAAGTTACTTTTGTTTCTTCAGCTATTCAAGCAGAGATTACCCAAGTTCTCGTGATACAAGAGATTATGCACCACCACCAAGAGATTATACTTACCGTGATTATGGTCATTCCAGTTCACGTGATGACTATCCATCAAGAGGCTATAGGTAAGTGACTTTGCTGTTGCTGCCATGGCTTGGTGTAAAAAAATTTTTTTTGCTGTAAAAATTGATGTTCTGGGGCTTGTAATACATTTTTTTCCTTTAATTTAGTGATAGAGATGGCTATGGTCGTGATCGTGACTATTCAGATCATCCAAGTGGAGGTTCCTACAGAGATTCATATGAGAGTTATGGTAAGATTTTGGTTGAGGGTCTTTGAATATCACCAGCTTGAGTTTTTAGGTTCATGAGCCAGTTTATTAGGCTGTTGTGGTGCTTGCTTTTAAAGGGATGTTTGCTTGCTTTTAAGGGGGTAACTTAATCAGCTGGGCTTTTCCTAGTCTTGTGAGGGGCTTTTGTTTTTTCTAAGTTTTTTTTTGAGGCTGTTGGCTTGCTTTGGAGGGGATTTTGCTTGCTTAAATTGGCAGCCTTATGTGTTTTCCCCCAACAGTGAAAATACAATTAAAAATTTTATTAACAAGATCAAATGTTTACCATTGCAATATGAAGGAAAGTCTACAGTTCAAAATTGCAACTTATCACTGGAAAGTGGCTGAGTGTCTACTATAAAATAACAAGCTGTCTGGAATATCCTCTTGAAATACACACCGTCTTCAGTCTTTTCAAACAAACATTAAAACCCATCCATTTCCGTATCTCAGCAGATGAGCAAATCCCTGTTAATGGCCAGCAATGGCAGAGTTTAAAACCTCCCAGTTGAGAAAGTAAACGTTTAATACAAGAATTCTGTAAATTCAGATTTAAATGTTGTATATATACAATTTATAGTGTTGCCATATTACCTGACCATTGACCCTGCAGGTAACTCACGTAGTGCTCCACCTACACGAGGGCCCCCGCCATCTTATGGTGGAAGCAGTCGCTATGATGATTACAGCAGCTCACGTGACGGATATGGTGGAAGTCGAGACAGTTACTCAAGCAGCCGAAGTGATCTCTACTCAAGTGGTCGTGATCGGGTTGGCAGACAAGAAAGAGGGCTTCCCCCTTCTATGGAAAGGGGGTACCCTCCTCCACGAGATTCCTACAGCAGTTCAAGCCGCGGAGCACCAAGAGGTGGTGGCCGTGGAGGAAGCCGATCTGATAGAGGGGGAGGCAGAAGCAGATATTAAAAACAAACAAAACTTTGGACCAAAATCCCTGTTCAAAGAAACAAACAAAAGTGGAACCTATTCTATCATAACTACCCAAGGACTACTAAAAGGAAAGATTGTGTTACCTTTTTTAAATTTCCTGTTAAGTTCCCCTTCCATAATTTTTATGTTCTTGTGAGGAAAAAGAGTAAAACATGTTTAATCTTTGATTTTATGACATTGCTTTCAACAAGCAAATGTTAAGTGTGTTAAGACTTGACATGTGTACTAGTATTGTAATTTTCCAAGTAAAAGTGTCCCTAAAGGCCACTTTCTATAAGATTTTCCCCAGTAAATGATGAGGCAAGCAATTCTAAGATCTTTCACAAAATATCTATTCATCTAAAATGGAGAGATGAATCCTCCTGCCTGTACAAACAAGCTAGCTATTAGAGGGTGGTCGGGGTATGCTACTCTTAGGATTTCAGAGTGTCTTCAAACTGAAATCTCAATGTTCTCAGTATGAAAAACCTGAGATCAGATGCTTATATTGTAAGGAAAATGCTATTCGCCCAGTAAACCCAAAAAAGCAAATGGATAATGCTGGCCATATTTTGCTTTTCTGACATTTCCTTGGGAATCTACAAGAACCTCCCCTTTCCCCCTCCCCAATAAGACCATTTAAGTGTGTGTTAAGCAACTACAGAATACTAAATAAAAAGTTTGGCCAAAACCAACCATGAAGCTGCAAACGATGCTTGCTCTTACTGTTTCAAATTTTTGCAACTCTGTAGTGTCTCACTTTTAAGGAACAGCTTGATTGCAAAGGAGAAAATAGATAAGCAATGAAGTTATCTCCAACTTCTCAAAGGCTTATGACTTCTAAAAAGTGAATCTATCAGCATTCCACATCAGATTTAAAGCATCAAATGCCTGTGAAACAGCAAAGATGGTAAGCAAAGCAAACTAGTTTTTCCGTCTAAGTCGAAATTGAACACTTACCTTCCTCATAGTACAGTGAAACATACTGTACCTCATGGCAATGGAAATGCTTTCTAGATTAAAAAAAAAACTTTTGGAAAACAAAGTGTTCGATAGCATATTAGAAGTTCTCCAAATTCAACACTTGGATTTTTTTAAAAGCATGTATGACACTTAAAGGCCTTAATACAGCTGTTGTTTACCAATAGCGATCTGGGGCTTGGGAGGGGGTATTTTTTTTTAATCTATTTTTGATGAAGACCTTTAAACATGCTTCCTGTTTTAACATTTTTCAAATTAGTCTTTTAGTCAATGTAGGAAATGGCTTAAGTTTGGGGTCCCCCTCTCTTTACCCCTGTAAGCCATTGCAAACCTGACATTTAGTTGGATGCCTGACTTGTTTTTAGTTCTGTGAAACTACACTGTATGGAGAAAATCTATTGCAAGTGGTCTTTAAAAAGCAAAACCTGAGGCAGCATGACCCAGGTCCAGCCATGAAGTTGAAAAAGATGCTCTTGAATATAGTAAACTTGAAGACCTCCAACTAAAAATCCTTACACTGCACTTATTCCTTCAAATAAGTTTTGTCCGTTCAACTTATGGATTTAACATGGCAGTGCACCATTGGAACAGAATGGGGATCCATAAGCCATGCAACTTAACCATTTAAGCCATTCCAGTCCATCCCAAGCCAGTGAAGCTTCCACCACTTAAGAGAAATAGTAGAACATGAAATACGTTAAGCTGCAAGTCTGAACTTGCCTTTTCTTTCTGGAAAAGGGGGCAGTTATAGGCAAGTTTTGAAGAATTTCCTTAAGAGGGATAACTAGTTACCTATTTAATTTTTACAGGTTGAGAATTTTGGTCATGGTCATGATGGTCATGGAGTGCTGATTGATTCACAATAGATAAGCTGGCAGCAAGAGAAATGCAATGCTAAGGTAAGTTCTGAAAGTAGTTAACTTTATAGGTTTAAATACAGCTTTGCCATGTTGCATATGTTGATATTGGCAAGTTACCTGTAATGGGATAATCTAATCCTTGGATTACAAGGATAAAAAGTGCTCTAATGTGTAACACCTGGCCCATTATTCGTTCGAATGTGGGGTGACGTTATCTTAAATGGGCATATTTCCATGAGTGGCTCAGTCATGCAATGCTTTTAGTAGCCCTGTTGAATGTATACAGCTTGCTAATACTGTTTTCAGAAGCAGTTGTTGGCTGGAGCTCTACAGTTAGTGTTTTGTCGTGTAAGCAGACTTAACTTGTATGAGGTTCAAATTTTATCCTGTGCGTTTTGTAAAAGGACACCCTTTTCATCAGTTCCTGATTGTTTGCTTGGCCACGGTACCGACTGGCTGAAGGGTGAACAGGTGCAGCTGCCACTGAGTCCCTAGTTTGAGTAACGATTTTATTAGTAAAATGATGACATAGTTATTGTCTTCATTACCAAAGTGATGCTTACAGGAATTCTGATAGGTTTTTATGGTTGCTTTTTTGAGTTTGTAATTTAAAGCAAATGTTGTACATGTTGCCAGTTAAAAACGCAACAAAATAATGTATTTAAAGAATAGGTAAGGGGGGCAGTAATTACCAGTATAAAACAGTAAATACCTTGTGATGTGATAACATGCTTTTCATTTTACAGAGTTGTTGAAGCAGAAGAATGCTGATTGTCCTTAAGGCACAACAGTTGCATAAGCAGTACTCATCAGAATTGGTTTGGTGCAGTCAAGATTTTTGCCTTCCAGGGTTCCTGTGGATCTAAGGAAGGCATCAACGTTGGTTAGCACTTTTAACTAGGGAGTGGCAGTTACTTAAAAAGTAATTGACCAGATGGAGAAAGGGGAGCAATTAAAGAAATTGGTAAGTGGAGGTAGTCAGGAAGTTTTCATGGTTCTTCATGTAGATTTTACAGCTTTGACTTTCATTTCCTTTAGCCAAAGTCATAGGGACAACTGCAATTTAGAACTTCCTAATTACCACTGATTGTCAGAAAGTCGGATTAGAAAAATGAAAGGCATAAGAGGTGACTTTATCCAGTAAAGTGTCTGATTTTCAGCAGGTAAAATATTTCTTTGTGTTAGTTTATCCAGGAGTGAGAGATTTAGTCTTAAAACTAAAGGGAAGACTAATATCTGGAAACTAAAGTAACTGGAAACATATAAAATGCTCAAAAGCACACTTCTTAAAAACTGGAAACAAAATTGGGCCATTTGGCTTTTGCTATTTTTTTTAAGTTGTTTTGTAAGCCTACTTTACCCCTCACCCCACTTCATATCTTAGAAACAAATCAAGATACAGTACAGCTTTGTCATTTATTGCATTGGAGACTAGAGCCAATAGTGTAAAAGCTAATGTTCTCAAAGGAAACAGATTTGAGTTGTTGGGTAAGAAGAAACCAACTCGCCTTCTGAATCTTTACCTAGTGAATATCAGTACTATCATGTTTAACATTGCAATCGTGGAAAATAATCAAGAAATTTAACCCTCATTTTGATGGGCTCTTCTAATCACAGACCATCAGGGTATTGACCAAATTTAAAAAACCATTGCACTTACGTAGCTGTCTTCCTCAGTCATTCTGTAATCTAAATACTTGGGTTTATGCTTCCGTGGACCTTTTGGCTCTTGAGATTTTATTTAGGTTATCTTGAAGATAGTGTAGAACATAGAGATTAATCATAGTAAACATGAATACTAAATTGAAGAACGCTTAATGACCAGACAGCTGTTTGGCAAATAGTTCGTTGACCCAGCAGACTTAATGCTGCTCCTGTTGGAAAAAGAATCTGTCTTGATTCTTCTGGCTTTATACTGGTTGTAAAAGAAACAGAATAACATGTTTTTCTTGTTTAACTGGTAGTTGAATATAGAACTTAGGTATAATGGTTTTTCTGTTTTTGGAATGTTTTGTATTTGAACCTTAATAAAACTTAACATGCATTTTTTTGTGGCCCTGGGTTCTTTTTTATAATAAGGAATTCATTTTGGCTTTTAAATAATGATCTCCATGTGTTCCCCTCCCCCAAACCCTAGTTCTCAGGCACTGTTAGCCCTTGCAGTTAGTTTGCCAGGGAACATAGTCACTGAGGTAGCCTATGGCTAGGCTTCCTTCATTAGGAGAGGGAGTTTCAGGTAGGCATCAAGGTAATTCGGATGATTTCATTTAATCCTTACCCTGAAATTGGAGCAATAACACCAAAGCACTAGAAGCTAAAGTACCAAAGATGTACTGTAGTGCTTTTGATATTTCCTGCTGGCTCCTGGGAGAAGGCAGGTTAATTCGATTTGGCAGTGAGTCCCACTTCAGACCAAGTCCCTCGGGGATGCCATTAAACCAGCACATGATTAGTGTGCTGCTTTATTGGTAAGTTTCTTTACTGTTCTATGTACATCTGACTCATGTTCGTTTGCACTTGATAAAACTAATTTAGTGACAATTGTCCTTTATTTAAGGGAGAACAATCGATGGGTTGGGAGTGCAGTGCCTCACAAGCAGTGAAGCACTGTTCCCAGGGCATTTGGGGCAAGAGTTTTACAGAGTAGGCATCATTGGCTGTGGGGTCCTGTTTTCTCGGGGAAGGTGAGCTAGCTCAAGTTGGAGGATTGTGATGGGTGTATGTTAAAGGTCACCTTGATGGGATGTTTTCCTGTAAGTGTGTGCTGACTTAGGTTTACCTTTGAGGTGGGCCAGACCACTGCCGCCAGCCTTCATTTTGTGGGTCCTGATATATGTATTAACTTTATCAGCATGTGAAACAGGGTATTGTGATTGGGCTATATAGCCAGTTGAAGGAACTCATCACATGGAAAAGCAGTGTTAGCTGAGCATTAGGGTTGCAGAAAAAGCCTCAGTACTGTCATTCTGTAAATAACCTCAGCTCTGTACCAATTGTTCCAGAAAAACTTAAAATCCATCACATCAGTTTTTGTTCAGTTGCACATGTCAATAACCTGAAAACAAACATTCACAACAATAACAAGCTCAATGTTCATAAATTTTGAAAAATTTCAACTGGAAGCATACCATGAGATTTGGTAAAAGCATACATACTATCGAAGTAGAGAATGTTGCTGTCACCCCAGCAAGTTACCTTGTGGCCCTTCCTCGATGATTCTTGCATCTATCCCCTAGAGATAAAGACGAACTGCCTGTTCTTGAACATTAATAATAAAAATACGGGTCCTTGTATAAGGCTTTCATTAAGCAAAATGCTTTTGAGATAAAGCCATGTTGTGTACGCACATGAGTACGAGCAAAGTACGGTTTACTTACTGCTGGAAACCTGGGCTTTTTCAGCTCTTGGCTATTACAAATAAAGTCCCTGCGAATGAATGTTCTTAATGCAAGTCTGTACATGATTAGAGATGAAAACAGGTATGAAATGGCTGGATTGTAAGAAAGTTTTATAAGAAATTGGCAGACGATTTTTCCAAAGTTCTATTAGCACTAACAATGTGAGTTCTGGTTACTCTGGACCCCATCGATGTTTGGTGTTTTAAAATTTAGCCATTGGGTACATTGTATCATTGTGGTTTTAAATTTGTGTATCTCCAATGAATTGAGTAGCACTTAAATTGTTTGAATTGAAATATTTACAGTGAAATGCGTAGATGTCAAGTGTTCAGTTTGATTAGTCTTGAAAAATACTTAGTTTTATAGGGTAACCTGCACATCAGGACAGAACATTGCCCTCCAGGAAGTTCCCACCCCCTAGAGAAACAACATTGACCTGGTTTCTGTTGGTGTAGGATATTTTTGCATATTTTAATACTTTGTATAAATTAAATCCTACAGCAATGTATCTTCTGTCTTTAGCTTTCAGCATGTTTGAGACTCATCCATATAGTTGTACTGGTAGTTTGTTCCTTTTTGTTGCAGGGTAGAATTCCAGTGTAGTTTTATCCATTTTATTGATGGACATCTGAGCTGTTTCCAGTTTTGGGCTATGATGAATAATATTGCTGTGAATATTCTTTTGCAGGTCTTAGACATATTTTCATTTCTCCTGGAGAAATACCTTGCAGTGGAATTGATGGGGTAATAGGGTAGATGATACATGCTTAATTTTAAGAAACTGCCAAATATTTTACTCAAAGTGACTACCACCTTAACATGTACCTCATAGCAATTTATGAAAGTCCTGGTTGCTTTCCAACATTTGCTGCTGTTGATCTGTTCCATTTTAACCATTTTAGTGGATGGGTGGGGTGGTATCACATTGTGATTTTAATTTGCGTTTTCCTGATGACTAATGATGCTGAGCACTTTTTAAAAAAACTTTATTTTGGGATGATCTTTAAATTTACAGAAAAGTTGCATAGATAACAGAGAGTTCATGTATATCCTTCACCCAGTTTGCCCTAACTTTAGTATCTTACGTAAGCATGGTGTATTTGTCAAAACTAAGAGATTAGCATTGATACCAATGAACTAAACTAGACTTTATTGAAGTTTCACAAATTTTCTACTAGTGTCTTCTTTCTGTTCCAGGATCTAATATCTCACATTCTATTTCCTATTGGGTAGTTTCTCATGTTCTTCTAGCCAATTTTATGCGTTCTTTGAAAAACTGTACAAGTCTTTTGTCCATTTAACAGTTCTTTTAAATATAAAATTCTCAGTATATTCTGGATGCAAGATCTTTGTCATGAGTTATGAATATTTTCTCCTAGTCTGTCTTGCCTTTTCTTATTTTTCTTGATGAGCAAATGAAATCTAATCAAACATTTTATGGTTATTGCTTCCTGTGATAGGTCAGTTGAATTCAAGGTCATGAAGATTTTTTTCCTTTTTTCTGCAAAGTCTGGTAGTTTTAAATTGTTAGGTCTATGATTCATTTTGAATTGATTTTTTTTATGGTGAGGTAGGGGTTTAAGTTTACTTCTTAATATATGGACTTAAATTTATTTTAGCATCTTTTGTTGCTAAGACTACTCTTGCATTGAATTACCTCAGTATCTCTGCAGGAACCATATATACCTAGGTCCATTACTGTACTTAAATTAATGTGTATCCTTTTTTATATAAATTTATTTATTTTTGGCTGCGTGGGGTCTTCCTTGCTGCGCACGGGCTTTCTCTAGTTGCGGGGAGCAGGGGCTACTCTTCATTGCAGTGCGCAGGCTTCTCACTGCGGTGGCTTCTCGTTGTGGAGCATGTGCTCTAGGCGCGCAGGCTTCGGGAGTTGCAGCACATGGGCTCAGTACTTGTGGCTCTCAGGCTCTAGAGTGCAGGCTCAGTAGTTGTGGCGCACAGGCTTAGTTGCTCCGCGGCATGTGGGATCTTCCCAGACCAGGGCTCGAACCCGTGTCCCCTGCGCTGGCAGGCAGATTCTAAGCACTGCGCCACCAGGGAAGTCCCCTCTGGCCTCTCTTGTCCGTGGTGCTTGTCCCTCTTTCATTTTAGGCCACTAGCCCCTGATCTCCAGCCCCATCCCAGACTTGCTCTCTCCAGTCTCTGGGTATTCCTCAGTTTTATCTGGACTATCTGTGTTAGAATTCCAACTCCAGCATTACCAGCTGTGTGACCTTAGGCAAGTTACTTAATCTCTTTGTACTTGTTTTCTCATCTGTAAAATGGGGTTAATAATATAGCATTGGCTGGGAAGATTAAATGAGTGCCTGGTGCATGGTAAATGCTGCATAAGTAGGAGATTTCATCATTATCTGTCAATTTTCCTTCTGTGTGTCATCTTCAGGGCTGGAATTGGAGGGAGCCAGCACCTTATGTTAGATCAGCATCTTGTCAAGGACTGAAAGTCCCTACTACAAGCCAATGTTCCTTCTTTCTCTCTTGAGTCATACTCCTCAATTTTTGTTAATTGTGATTAGTCCACACGAGACCCGTCTCATTTTATTTTCACTTTTTTATTCCCACTCCCTGCCCACCAGTGGCAACCATTATAATGCATTTAATGTATATCCTTTTTGTTTGTATATGTTCTTATTGAATGTATATCAATGTTTTATATGCATATATTTAAAATTAAATGGTATGGTATTGTATATCTGTTTCTTACAACTTCTCATCACCATGTTTTGAAGATGTTGCAAATACATATCTAATCCGTTGCTTCTAACTAGCATAGTATTTGAAGGTGTGCATCCCCAGTTTTTTTTTTTTTAATTAATATACTTTATTTTTTTAATTAATTAATTTATGGCCGTGTTGGGTCTTCGTTTCTGTGTGAGGGCTTTCTCTAGTTGCGGCAAGCGGGGGCCACTCTTCATCGCGGTGCGCGGGCCTCCCAGTATCGCGGCCTCTCGTTGCGGTGCACAGGCTCCAGACGCGCAGGCTCAGTAGTTGTGGCTCGCGGGCCCAGCCGCTCCGCGGCATGCGGGATCCTCCCAGACCAGGGCTCGAACCCGTGTCCCCTGCACTGGCAGGCAGACTCTCAACCACTGCGCCACCAGGGAAGCCCCATCCCCAGTTTTGCCTGTCCACTCTCCCAGTTTGGCGTGTAAGCTATTCTTCCTGGGTTGTAGTGTGTATCTGGCCGCCTGGAGCATCCTGAGGTTTGACCCTAGTTACGGGTTTAATGGCAGTTGGAAGTGGTTGTGGTGGATCTTAAGGAGAATACCATTCCCTTTCAAGGAATCTGCCCCAGGTGAAGTTATCACAGGATTTTTAAGCAGAGAGAGATTTATTTCTACAGATACTGCAGGACCAGCACTCAGATGAACTCAGAAAAATCCACCCAACACCAGAGTTTGATGGTCGTCATTACTGGTATAACGGTTGGGTGCAGCAGCTACTTGAGCTTCCAAAGCACTGCTTCAGTTGGCACTTGATTCATTGTGATTGTCCTTGTAGGCCACGGATCACTAGCATCCTTTTTTTTTCTCATTTGCAAGGAGCACTGCCCTCAAGCCCAAAGGCATGAACAAACCAATCCCCAAATCCTGTTTTTGTGGGTTTGCAGTTGTCACTCTCCAGGGTCAATCTCTAGGCCAATTCAGTATTTATTTCGGTCCAATCAGGAGAGGGAAACTTCACAGTACTTTGAACAGGGAAGGTTTGATATAAAGAATTATTTAATATGGATAGGATAATGAGGGATTACTTAAAGAGAACTCTAGAGTATAGGAATACCAGATACAGTAGTAGAATAACATAATAACCACCCCGGGGCTGAAATCTAGACCTTGTTGGAGAGGCATGGCTTTGGCTTGTTGAATGGTAGGGAAGTCGCTGTGGTGGCACACCCACAGAACTTGCCAGAAGTCTATCCCTTAGGGCTTTTAGTAGGGAGGTGTCTGTCCGTGGTATTCTGGCTGTGAAACTGACCAGGGAGGGGAGTTTCTGGGGAAGTTGCTGCCCGTGGCGCACTGCAGGAGCCGTGAGCACAGTAAGGGCCTGAAGCGGGAGATGCCCACCGCCACCAGGAGAAGCTGCCCAGGCTGGAGACGCACATGCTCCCGGAGCCTGCCAAGCGAGCCTACCTCAACCAGGAGGCAAAGCCCTTTTTCCTCTTGCAATCTCTCCAATGTCCTTTACTGACAAAACCTAATGTGATGTTGTGATATGGTAAGAAATGCATATTTGGGTCTTCATTCCCAGCTCCTGAAATAGCTCCAGAGTGATAAAGGTGAAAAGGGCATCTTTTGTTGTAATACTTGGTTTTGGTTCCCAGTTCCTGAAATAGTTCTAGAGTAGTAAAAGTAAAAAGATTGTCTCTTCCTATTCATAACAAGCCCCTTTCAACCACACCCAAGTTTATGTTAATAAAATGACTTGGAAAGTCCCTAAGGCTTTGGGGCTGGTTGCCAGGGAACCAACTGGGTGTTGAGAGGACTGGAACTTCCAGCCCCACCCCTTGACCTCAGGGAGGGGAGAGGAGTGGCCAGTGATTTAATCATGCGTACTGTAACAAAGCCTTCTTAAAACCCTAACCACCGGGGTAACGGGAGAGCTTCCCAGTTGGTGAACACGTGGAGTTGCTGAGAGGCTGGTGTGCCCCGACAGGGCATGGAAGCTCCATGCCCCTTCCCTGTACCTTGCCCTATGCATCTCCCATCTGGCTGTTCCTGAGTTTATGTCCTTTTATAATAAATGGGTAATAGTGAGTAAAGGCAGTTTCCTGAGTTCTGTGAGCAGTTCTAGCAAATTACTGAACCGGAGGAAGGGATGGTGAGAACCCCTGGTTTACAGCTGCTCAGTCAGAAGTACAGGAGGCCCAGACTTGTGATTGGCATCTTAAGTGGAGACAGTCTTGTGGGACTGAGGTCTTAACTTGTGGAATTTGACGTTAACTCCAGGTAGATAGAATTGAATTGCAGGCCCCCCAGCTGTTGTCAGAGAATAGGTCAATGTGGGAAAAAACCCACGCATTTGGTGGCCAGAAGTATTGAGAGTAGTAGTATAGAGGAATCAAGTTTTCCTTTTACATAATGTTATGCCAGTTGGCAAAGGAAAAATATCTAAAGGCTCAGGTTCATTTTCATAGAACGAGCAACAAGAGTGAATTTGGAGCTGAGAGGCAATAAATTGATAACTGGTGTGAAGGGTAAATCTAGTCTCATAAAATAAATTGGGAAATGTTTTCTACTCTTTTTTATTTTGGCCACGTTGAGAGGCTTGTGGGATTGAACCTGGGCCCTCAGCAGTGAAAGCGAGGAGTCCTGACCACTGGACCACCAGGGAATTCCCCCCTCCTCTGTTTTCTGAAAGAGTGCGTTCAGGATAGGTACTACTGTCTTTTCCTTAAATGATAGAATTCACTAATGAAATCATCTGGGCCCGGAATTTTCTTTGTGGGCAGATTTTTTTATTGCAAATTTAATTTCTTGAGTAGATATAGGTCTATTCAGGTTTTCTATTTCTTTTTGTGTCTGTGGTAAGCAGGATTCCAAAATGGCCCCCCAAATTTCCCTGCCTAATCCCCAGGACTGTGAATATTGATATGTCACAGTCATGATTGTTATGTTGCATGGTAAAAGGGATTTTGCAGATATAATTAAGGTTATTAATCAGCTGACTTTGGGGCTTCCTTCGTGGTCCAGTGGGTAAGAATCCACACTCCCAGTGCAGGGGGCCAGGGTTCGATCCCCGGTCGGGGAACTAGATCCCACATGCATGCCGCAATGAAGATCCCACGTGCCGCAGCTAAGACCCGGCACACGCTAAATAAATAAATAAATATTAAAAAAAAATTAGTTGACTCTGAGTTAACCAAAAGGGAGATTATCTGAGTAGGCCCGATATAATCTCATGAGCTCTTTAAAAACAGATTTTTCTCTAGCTGGTAGCAAAAGAGGCAGTCAGATTCGAACATAAGAAGGATTTCATGTACCATTACTTGCTTGAAGATGGAGGGGGGGACTCATGTCAAGGAATACGGGTAGCCTCTAGAAGCTGAGAACAGCCCCAGGCTGACAGCCAGCAAGGACACGGAACTAAATAATACCATCAACCCAAATGAGCTTGGAAGCTGATTCTTCCCCAGAACCTTAAGAGAATAGCCCCACCCAGCCAATGGCTTGATATTAGCCTTAAGTGACCCTAAGCAGAGAACCTAATAGGGCTGACTTGGACTTCTGATCCACTGCACCCAACCCCACCCCACCCTGAAACATCCATTTGATTAACTCTCATCTTCCTCAAGCCTTTGCTCATCTCACCCCTCAATGAGGCCTATCCTGACTGTCCTATTTAATACTGCAATCTGCCCATCCCATCTCTCCTGATGCCCAGCAGGCCTGAACTCCATTACCCTATTCTAGTTTCCCCCCCATAACTTTTATTACTTTCTTACATACTATATTATATACCTATTACATCCATTACTTATTTTCGGTCTTCCTTTGTTAGAATATAACCTCCGTGAGATCAGGGAACTTTACCTGTTTGTTTATTGATGTGTCTCAAAAGCCTGGCAGAGTAGGGGTTCAACGAATATGTTGACTGATTGAATACACTTTTCTCCCCTTAGGTACTCTTCTAAAAATGTCTCTCTGCCTAACACACTTTGACTATTTTACACATGTCCCCAAATATACTGCTCTGTGGCCAACCCCAAAGTTTTGTGAATAATTGCATTCAACTCCAAATGCAGAATTTCTGGGATCTTCTCTATTCTCCTAGCTATGAACTAAAAATGTTAAATTTATCCCCAAACGTTCTATATAAAGTATTGGGAGGAAACAAGAGTTCATACAGCAAGGGACAAAATTCAAGTGGAATCTACAACCCTTGCTTAGGTAACTAGTCACAGGGCCATAATTGGTATTTATAATATTCTCCCTAAGAGATCCATTTTATATACCCTTTTACCCCAGTTAATGGTATTTTACTTGGTGGTATAACCTAAACCTTCATTCCTGAGGAGTCCAACTACCTGTGTGTTGTAGTAATCTTCCTTTAACTTTTAAAAAACATTAAAAAAAAAGTGTAACAGAAAAGTAAACAAAGCAACTTCCATCTCTGACCATAATGAGGTAATTGGTACTGAACCTGCCTTCTCACCGTAAACAACTGTAAAACTGGACAAAGTATAAGGAGACAGCTATTTTCAGGCATTGCTCAGTAAGTATCACAGGAGTACAATCCTGGAGAAAAGGGAAACGCACGAGGGGAGCTGCATATTCACTCCAGTTTTCTGGCCTGGGACACTTTCCTGACTGCAACACAGGGAGGTGGAGTCCAAGTCTCGTCAGGTTAAAATGAAGGTGTTAGGATGGCTGCATTCCTCCCTGTAGGCTCGAAAAGGTCCATTTTCTTGCTCATTTGCTTTGTTGGTAGATTTCATTTCCTTGTTATAGGACTGAGGTCCATGTTTACTTGTAGGCTGTAAACTGAGGGATGTTCCCAGCTTCTAGAGGCTACCAAATTCCTTGGCTTGTATCCCCCTTCCTCCGCCATCAGAGTCAACAATGGCAGGTGGAGTCTTTGTCATGTTGCATCTCTCTTTTTCTGCTTCCTTCTTCCAGTTTTTAGGATTCTTGTGATTAGTTTGGGCCCACATAGATAATCCAGAATAATCTCCCTATTTTATGTAAACTGATTAGTAACTTTAATTCCATCTGCAACTCTAACTCCTTTTCTCCATGAAATATAACATATTTATAGGTTCTGGGGATCAAACACGGACAGCTTTGGGGGGCCATTATTCTGCCTACCACACAGGGTATGTTCTCTAACTGTAATGGAACCAAACTAGAAATCAATAACAGAAATACAACAGGAGGGACTTACCTGGCACTCCACTGGGTAAGACTCCGTGCTACCACTGCAGGGGGCATGGACTTGATCCCTGGTCTGGTTGGGGAACTAAGATCTCACATGCCTCAGGGCACGGCCAAAGAAAAAGCAACAGGAAAATCAATGAACACTTAGAAATAAAACTTTAGCACTGCTAAATAACCCACGGATCAAAAAGAAATTCTCAAAGGAAAAATTTTTAAAAAATACATAGAATTGAATGAAAATGAAAATACAATGTATCAAAATATGTGGGACTCACCTAAAGCAGTGCTGAAAGGGAAATTTTTTTTATATAGCAGCTTCATTGAGATAGAATTTACCCCTTTAAAGTGTACAATTCAGTGGCTTTTAGTGTATTCACAGAGTTGTGCAACCATTACCACTATCTAAGAATACTTTCATTGCCCCAAAAAGAAACCCCATACCTATTTGCAGTTACTTCCCATTCCTCCCTGCTCCCAGGCCCTAGAAATAACTAATCTACTTTCTATTTCTATGGATTTGCCTGTTTTTTTACTTGCATGTAAATGGAGTCATACAATATGTAGCCCTATGTGACTGGCTTCTTTGAGTTAACATATTTTCAAGGTTCATCCACGTTGTAGCATATATCAGAACTTTCTTTTTTGTCAAATAATATTCCATTGTATGGATATAACACATTTTGTTTATCCATTCAACGACTGATGGACATTTGAGTAGTTTACACATTTTGGTTGCCATAAATAATGCTGTGTGGGTTTTTGTGTGTGTGAACATGTTTTCAGTTCTCCTGGGCATATACCTCAGAGTGAAACTGCTGGGTAATAACCGCTGGGTCATATGGTAACTCATTGCTTACCATGTTGAGTTAACACAACAGTGTTTTCCAAAGTGGCTACACCATTTTACAATCCCACCAAAGAGAAAGTTATAACACTAAATGCTGTTTACATTAGAAAAGAGGAGAGGTGTCAAATCAATAATCTAAGTTCCCTTCTTCAAGCAACTAGAAAACAAAAAGCAAAATGAAACCAAAGAAAACAGATGGAAGGAAATAATAAGAAATCACTGAAATTAAAAACAGGAAAACAATAGAGAAATCAATGAAACAAAAAGTGATTCTCCAAAAAAAATCAATAAAATGGATAAACCTCTAGCAAGATTGACAAAGATAAAAAGAGAAGACATAAATACCAATATCAGGAGTCAAACAAGGGCTAGAACTACAGATCCTACAGACACTGAAAAGATGAAAAAGGGAATATTAGGAACAACTTGACACTCATAAATTTGAAAACAGAAGAAATGTACCAACTCTTTCAAAACCCCAAGGTACCTGTGATGGTTAATTTTATGTGTCAGTTTGAGTGGGCTAAGGGATGCCCAGATAACTGGTAAAACATTATTTCTGGGTGTGTTTGTGAGGGTGTTTCTGGAATAGATCAGCATTTGGATTGGTAGACTAAGTAAAGAAGACTGTCCTCACCAATGTGGATGGGCATCATAGATTCAGAGCCTGAAAAGAACAAAAAGTCAGAGGAAGGATGAATTTGCTCTCTACTTGAGCTGGGAAATCCATCTTTTGCCCTTGGACATCTGTGCTCCTGGTTCTCAGGCCTTTGGACCTGAAATGGGACTTACACCATTGGCTCCCCTAATTCTTGGGCCTTCAGGTTTGGACTGGAACTGTACCACCAGCTTTCCTGGGCTTGCAGATGGAGATGGGACTTCCCAGCCCCCATAATTACATGAGACATTTCCTCATAATAAATCTCTTTCTGTATATCTATATATATCCAGTTGGTTCTGTTTCTTTGGAGAACCCTAGTAACAGTACAGTCTTACCTTAGAGATATTGCAGGTTCGGTTCCAGACACCTCAATAAAGCAAATATCGTAATAGAGTCATACGAATTTTTTGGTTTCCCAGTGCACAGAAAAGTTATGTTTACACTATACTGTGTTTATTAAATGTGTGTTGGGCTGCACCTCACCAGCCTACAAGCCCTGTGCTTGCCCAGCTTCAAGACCAAAGAAAGGGGCTGGAATCAGTGACAGAGACATCACTCATTTGATGGATGGGGGAGCTTACATGTCTGAAGCAAGGTCCTGGAGCAACACCCCACTGTGCGCAGCGAATGGAGGGGAGATTGCCAATTATAGGGAGAATTGACGTCAGATTGGATCATGGGTTACCAGGGGAACTAGCAGAGGGGCACGCCCCTCACTGCCCCTTTGATAAGAACAGTCACTAGCTGGGGCCTGGGGCAAGTATGTAAGAAGGTCAGTCATGTGCTTAGGGTGTACATGAAGCAGGCACTGGTCGGGCAGGGGGTGTACAGAGAGCAAGAGAACAGCCATCTTGAGTGGCCTGACCATACAGTGTGCAATAGCATTATGTCTAAGACAACAATGTACATACCTTAATTAAAAATACTTTATCACTAGGGGAATTCCCTGGTGGTCCAGTGGTTAGGAATCCGCTCTCTCACTGCCGGGGCCCCATGTTTGACCCCTGGTCTGGGAACTAAGATCCTGCAAGCCGTGTGGTGCAGCCAAAAAAAAAAAAAAAAGAATATATATACACACACATATATATATATATTGTTAAAACATGCTAACCATTATCTCAGCTTTCAGTGAGTCATAATCATTTTGTAATGATAAAATATCACTGATCACAGATCACCATAGCAAATATAATAATGAAAAAGTTTGAACTATTGTGATAATTACTAATATGTGCCACAAAGTCACGAAGTGAGCAAATGCTGTTGGAAAAATTGTGCCGATAGACTTGCTTGATGCTCATAAACCTTCAATTTGTGAAAAACACAATATCTGTAAAGTGCAATAAAGTGAAGAACAGTAAAATTAGGTGTGCCTGTACTAAAACTCAACCAAGATAAAATAGATCATCTGAATAGTCCTTTCACCAGGAAAGAAGTTTGAATTCACAAACTAAAAAAACTCCTTAAAAAGAAATCTCCAGGACTTCCCTGGTGGCGCAGTGGTTAAGAATCCGCCTGCCAATGCAGGGGACACGGGTTTGAGCCCTGGTCCGGGAAGATCCCACATGCTGCAGAGCAAGCAAGCCCGTGCGCCACAACTACTGAGCCTGCATTCTAGAGCCAGTGAGCCACAACTACTGAAGCCCGTGTGCCACAACTACTGGAGCCTGTGCGCCTAGAGCCCATGCTCCGCAACAAGAGAAACCACCGCAATGAGAAGCCTGCGCACCGCAACAAAGAGTAGCCCATGCTCGCCACAACTAGAGAAAGCCCACACGCAGCAATGAAGACCCAATGCAGCCAAAATTAAATAAATAAATAAATTTATAAAAAAAAAAAAAAAGGAAAAGAAATCTCCATGCTTGTGTTGTTTTACTGGAGAATTCTCCCAAAGATTTAAAGAATTAACATCAATATTATACAATCTCCCCAAGAAAATAGAAGACAAGGGAGCACTTCCTAGCTCATTTGATGAGACCAGTGTTAACTGTGATACCAAAACCAGGCAAAGATAGCATAAAAGAGAAAACTATAAACTAACATCTCTCGCGAAGTTAGACACAAAAATACTCAAATATTAGCAAATCAAGTCCAGCAATGTACAAAATGAATCATACACCACAACCAAGTGGGATTATTCCAGTAATACAAGATTGGTTCAATATTCAAGAATCAATTAACATAATCTACTGTATCAACAGACTAAGGAATAACATCATATGGTCATATAAATTGACACAGACATACATATAAGCTTATTCTAAAGTTTGTATGGAAAGGCATAGGTCCTAAAATACCTAAAACAAATTCGAAAAAGTAAAGTGAGAGTAATTTCTCTATTTGATGTTAAGGTTTAATACATAGCTACTGTAATCAAGACAATGTAGTATTTGATGGAGGGATAGCCAAATAGATCAATGGAAGAGAATAGAGAACCCAGAAATAGACCCACACAAATACGCCCAAAGGATTTTTGACAATGGCATAAAAGTAATTCAGTGGAGAAAGAATAATAGCCTTTTTTTAAAAAAATTATTTATTTTTGGCTGTGTTGGGTCTCCGTTGCTGCGTGCGGGCTTTCTCTAGTTGCAGAGAATGGGGGCTACTCTTCTTTGTGGTGTGTGGGCTTCTCATTGCTGTGGCTTCTCTTGTTGAGCACGGGCTCTAGGCGCGTGGGCTTCAGTAGTTGTGGCACATGGGCTCAGTAGTTGTGGCTCGCGAGCTCTAGAGTGCAGGCTCAGTTGCTCCGCGGCATGTGGGATCTTCCCGGACCGGGGATCGAACCTGTGTCCCCTGCATTGGTAGGTGGATTCTTAACCACTGCACCACCAGGGAAGTCCCAATAATAGCCTTTTGAACAAACGATGTTGAAACAATTAGACATCTCTATGGCAAAAAAATTAACCTTGATCTACCTAAACCTCACACCTTTTCAAAAGTTAATTCCAAATGAATCTCAGACATAAATATAAAATGTAAAATTATAAAACGTTTAGGAAAAAAAAATATGACGAAATCTTTGGGCCCTAAGGCTAAGTGGAGAGTTTTTTTTGACTTGACTCGGAAGCACAATCCTTAAAGGAAACAATGGACAAATTGAACCTCACCAAAATAAAATGGTTTTGCTCTGCAAAAGACTCTGTTAAGTGGAGGAAAAGACCAGCTAAAGACTGGAAGAAAATATTTTCAAACCACATATCTGACAGAGGCCTTGTATCTAGAATATATAAAGAACTTTCAAAATTCAAAAGTAGGAAAACAATCTAATTAGAAATTAGGCAAAAGATATGCACAGACATTTCACTGAAAATAACAGATGGTACATAAGCGCTGATAAGATGGCCAACATCATTAACCATTAGAGAAACACAAATTAAGACTGCAATGAGATATCTCTATACACCTGTCAGCTTGGCTAAAATGAAAAATTGTGATAACACCAAATACTGGTGAAGATGTACCAAAACTGGATCACTCATACATTGTTGGTGGTGATGTAAAATGGTGTAGCCACTCTGGAAAACATTTTAAAAGTTTCTTTTAAAATTATGCTTACGCTTACCATATGATGCAGCAAGCATACTCTTGACTACTTATCCCAGAGAAATGAAAACTTATGTTCACAGAGAAACCTGTATTGGAATGTGTAAAGCAGCTTTATTCATCATAGCCCCAAACTGGCAGTAACCCAAATGCACCTCAATGGGTGAATGATTAAACAAAATGTGCTACCTCCATACCATGGAATAATATGCAGCAATAAAGAAGAATGAACTTGATTCATGCCACAAACTACATAATCTCCAGAGCATTATGCTAAGTGAAAAAAGTCAATCCCAAATGTTACATAATATATGATTTCATTTATATAACATTCTTAAAATCACGAAATTATAGAGATGAGAAAAAGATTAGTAGTTGTTAAGGATTGGGGAATGGGGCATGGAAGGTTTTGAGGAACCCTGTGATGATGGAACAGTTCTACACTTTGACTGTGGTGATGGTTTTGTGAATCTGCACATGTGATAAACATGTGCCTTTATATCTGACTTCACATCAGAAACAATGACCACCAGAAGGCAGTGGGATGAGACTCAAAGTACTGAAAGAAAAATCTGTCAAACAAAAGTCCTATATCCAGAAAAAATTATTCTTCAAAACTGAAGACAATTGCTAACAGAGCAGATCTTAGAAGCTCTCATCACAAGAAAAAAAATTGTTAATTATGTGTGGTGATGGATGTTAACTAGATTTATTGTGGTGATCATTTTGCAATTAAACAAACAAAAACTGAAGGCAAAACGAATTCCCAGATAAACAACCAGTGAGAGGATGTATTGCTAGCATAATTACCTTACGAGAAATACCAAAAATAAATAAATTAAATTAAATTAAAAAAGAAATATCAAAAGAAAATTTTAGGGTGAAAGGAATTGATACCAGAGATTAAATCAAATCTGCACAAAGGAGCAAAGAGCATAGTAAAGGTAATTATGTAGGCAATTATAAAAAGGCAGAAATTATATGTATTATATTCTTTCCTCTCATCTGAATAGATTTTTAAAACAACTTATAAAATTGTATTCTTGGGCTTTTAACATATAAAGATGTGATGTATATAATAGTATCATGATGGAGGGGAGAAGGAATGAAACTATATTAGAGCAAATAAATGACACCAAACAGTAACTTGAAACCACAGAAAAAAATAAAGAGAACCACAAAAAGTAATATGTAGGTTACTACAAAAGACTTGAGCAACCACTAAGAAAAATAACTCAAAAACTGGAGGGCTTCCCTGGTGGCGCAGTGGTTAAGAATCTGCCTGCCAATGCAGGGGACACGGGTTCGAGCCCTGGTCTGGGAAGATCCCGCGTGCCGCGGAGCAACTAGGCCCGTGAGCCATAACTACTGAGCCTGCGCGTCTGGAGCCTGTGCTCCGCAACGGGAGAGGCCGCGACAGTGAGAGGCCCGCGCACCGCGATGAAGAGTGGCCCCCGCTCGCCACAGCTAGAGAAAGCCCTCGCACAGAAACGAAGACCCATCACAGCCAAAAATAAATAAATAAATAAATAAATAAATAAAAAACTGGAGAAATTATTTAACAAAGGAATGAAAAAGAGACAGTAGAAAATACGTGTTTAATAAAAAAATAAAGGGACTTCCCTGGTGGCGCAGTGGTTAAGAATCCGCCTGCCAATGCAGGGGACATGGGTTCGAGCCCTGGTCCGGGAAGATCCCACATGCCATGGAGCAACTAAGCCTGTGCGCCACGACTACAGAGCCTGCGCTCTAGAGCCCGTGAGCCACAACTACTGAGCCCACGTGCCACAACTACTGAAGCCCACACACCTAGAGCCTGTGCACCGCAACAAGAGAAGCCACCGCAACGAGAAGCCTTCGCACCACAACAAAGAGTAGCCCCTGCTCGCCGTAACTAGAGAAAGCCCGCGTGCAACAAAGAAGACCCAAATGCAGCCAAAAAAAAAAAAAAAGCAAAAACCACAATGCAAGGGAATTCCCTGGTGGTCGAATGGTTAGGACTCGGTGCTTCCACTGACCAGGGCGCAGGTTCAATCTCTGGTCAGGGGAACTAACATCCAGCAAGCCACGCAGCACGGCCAAAAAAACAAAAAAACCCAAAACCCCAAAAACCAAAAAAATACAATGTGATAACATCACATATCCACTAGAATGGCTAAAATAAAAAAGGTGGACTATAACAATTGGCAAAGATACAGAGAAATGAGAGACCTGATAAATTGCTGGTGGGAATGTACATGGGGCAGAATGTACACAGAAAACAGTTTGGCAGTTTCTTAAAATGTTTAATTATAAGTTTACCATATGACCCAGAAATTATTTCCCAGGGTGAACGAATACCCAAGAGAAGACTAGTACAAGAATGTTCCAAGCAGGATGATTCATTATAGCCAAAAAGTAGAAACAAACCAAATGTCCACTAACTGATGAATTGATAAGCAAACTGTGATATACCCATACAGTAGAGTATCGTTCACGCATAAAAATTGATGGAGTACTGATACATGCTACTATGCCAATGAACCTCGAAGACATTATGCTAAGTGAAAGAAACCAGACACAAAAGTTTGCAGATTGTATCTACATATATTGATACACATATTGTGTCACACATGTTGTAAGATTCCATTTATTTGCACTGTCCAGAACAAGCAAATCCATAGAGACAGAAAGTGGTTGCATGGGCCTCATGATGGGAACAAGCACTAACAGTAAACAGGATTTTATTGGGGTGATGAAAATGTTCTAAAATGGATTTATGGTGATAGTCACACAACTTGGTAAATTTACCAAAAATCATTGAATTGTGCACTTGAAATAGGTAAATTGTATGTTATGTAAAATATGCATCAATAAAGAAAAAGAATATATATTTTTTGGCCACGCCGCTCGTCTTATGAGATCTTAGTTCCCTGACCAGGGATTGAACCGGCAGTGAGAGCACAGAGTCCTAACCATGGACCGCCAGGGAATTCCCAATGAACGTACATTTTTAAAAAGCTGAGGAATGTTAGGGATGTGCAGTGGTTACTGTTGTTCTGCCTAGATCCCCTCCAGAGATATTGTGATTTACAATAAGAAATATATACTTGGTCTTCCTCACCATTACTGGCACAGAGCTCCTAAAACCCTTGGAATTTCCTAAGTGATAAGAGAGATTAAGGTGTCTTTTCTTATTCACAACAAGCCCCTTTGAACCACATCTGAGTTTATGTTAATGAGGTGACTTTTGGAAAGCCCCTAAGGCTGGGGCTGGTTGCCAGGGGAACCAACCTTGTGATTAGAGGGTAGAACCTGAATCTATCACCAATGACCAATGATTTAATCATTCATGCCTAAGGAATGAAACCTCCATAGTGACCCAAAAGGATGGGTTTAGAGAGCTGCCCAGGTGAACACGTGGAGGTGCTGGGAAAATGGTATGCCTGGAGAGGGCATGAGCTCTCCATTCCTTCCCACAGACCTTGCCCAATGCATCTTGTCCATCTGGATATTCCTGAGTTGTAAGTTGTAAAACTGATGATAGTAAGTACAGCTGACCCTTGAACCATTTGAGGGTTAGGGGCACCGACCCTCTAAGCAATTGAAAATCCGCTCTGTGCAGGCGGTTCCTCTGTATCCAAGGTTTCATATGTCGGATACAACCAGTGGCGGATGGTGTAGTATGGTCGTATTTATTATTGAAAAAATCTGCATATAAGTGTACACTCGCAGTTCAAACCTGTGTTGTTCAAGGGTCAACTGTAAACTCTTTTCCTGAGTTCTGTAAGCCACTCTAGCAAATTAATAAACCCGAGTAGGGGGTCGTGGGAACCTCCGATTTATAGCCTGTCGGTCAGAAGCACAAGTAACAACCTGGATTTTTGATTAGCCCCTGACATGGGGACAATCTTGTGGGACTGAGCCCTTAACCTGTTGGATCTGACACTGTCTACCTGAAGATAGTGATAGAATTGAGTTAAATTGTAGGACACCCAGCTGGGGTCGCAGAATTGCTTGGTGTGGGAAAACCCCACACATATTTGGTGACTAGTAGTGAGAGTAGTGAGTGTGTAAAGGAAAACAGAAGTGTTTTTCCACATACCTCCAATCCCTTTAACAATTTGTGAGTACCATTCTGCTGGCTGTTGTGTCTCTTTGCTTCTACAGGCCTGCATCTGTGTCTCTAATGCTCTTGGAAGCCTGTTTTGGGGTTAATGGAGCTGCTTTGCTTGCACACGCAGAGAGCTGCATTGCCTGTGAGTTTACAGTCATCCTTACACAATCCCTTTCCTCCCCACCTGCAAGCCGCTGACGGTCTTTGCCCAGTGACTGACTGCTGTGGGAGTAGGAAAATGTAGTTTCTTTGTCTCAAGTTGGGACAAGCTCTGAGGCAGAAGTTACATTGTGTTCCCCTGTTGCATCACGCTGAAGCAACCCTCCACAAGATGTTGCCAGAAAGTACACATCTGTTTAGCTTCTTCCCCTTTCCCGTCCCACTTTCTCCATTCTCTTATCAGGTTGTCCTGGGAGCACTTCCTTAAGTTAATTGAATGTGCATTTCAGCAACTGCTCCAGGGGAACCTAACCCAAGACGAAGGGGTTACTTATTCCTTATTCCCCCAGTTTGCAGGTGGAGGGACATATCTATTGAAGTAACACTCCAGGCTTCTCTGTGCCCCTCACTTACTTCTCCCCATGGGACTAGGAATTTGGCATATGTTGGTAGATCAGATGCTCTGTGAACCCTCAGATAGTGGTGCTGACTGAGGCCTGTGGGCCAATAAAGGCAAATCCATACTTGGCATGTGTGTCAAAATGAACAGTTGACCTTTTCAAAGGGAAGGGGTCAAATGTAATCATTTTGACAGCAAGAGACTGGTTGATATCCTCAAGGGATGGTGCCATATTGGGGACTTGGTGTTGGTCTCTGTTGCTGGAAGGTTAGACATTTGGCCATGGCAATGTGTACATCGGCAAAGCTCTTGCTGATGGGCCCATGCATAGCCGCCATCACTGCCACTGTGCCTACCCCATTGTTCAAGGACTGGGTGGCAGAGGACAGACTGGCTGATATCAACTGGCCAGGTCATCCTGTCTCCTTGGTCGTTTAGTGCTTCTTCTGCAGTGGATACTCTCTGGTGGGTGTTAACGTGAAAAGACAAAGACCTTCACTTTGTGCCCATTCCCATAAGTCCACCCACATGCCTCTTCCTCAGACCTCCTTGACCCCAATCTTTCCATCTTTCCCATCCAAGCCCCTGACCAACAAACCAAGCCATTCACTATTGCCCGTGAACTAATATGTATTATAATTTCCGGCCACTTCTTTCACACAAAGTGGATGCCCAAGTGTACCACCAAAAGCTCTCCCCACTGTCTTTCAGGGACATCCTTGAGTGGGGCGGTAGGGAAGCAGCTGCATATTTTCAGCTTGTACCCAAACACTGAACCTACCCATCCAGGAACCAAGTTTGAGCTCTTTCCGTGTATGTCAGCTGGTCGTAAGCGATGCTCCCTTTCATGTGCCTGTAGGTGGGATTTGAGGGAGAGGCCCCAGTGCAATAGTGGTGGGTGACGTAAGTGTCTAGACCACCTGTCCCTACAGCTTCCTTGTGTCCCCTGACTGAGCCTAGTCCTGCTGGATGTACCATTTTGTCTTAGAAAGGATTGCTGCTGGGTCTGCCCAACCTTGTGACTGGGTAGATCTGACAGAATCCAGCTCATGATGGGCATTTCTGGGAACATGGTCACTTGATGTCCCAAATTCAGGTGTTCAATCTCTTCTAGGGCCCAGTAGCATGCCAGGAGCTCCTTCTCAAATCATGGAACTTTCTGGATCATATGACCCAAGTGGTAGGATTGTGTTTACTACAGCTTGGACTTGCTACAGAGCTCTTTCTTGCTCTGGGGTCCATTCAAAACTTCTAAGTCATTCAATAAATGGACCAGTGCAGTATTCCCAAGTGCAGAATGTTGCTTCCGGACCCAAAGGGGCCCAACTTTGTAGCCTTTCTTAGAGGTAGGAGGTTCAAAGTGCAACAATTTGTCCATCACTTTGGAGCAAATGTCCCAGCATTCCCCAGACGTTACATCTCTAAAAACTTCACTCATATGGCTGGCCCCTGAATCTTTGTAGGGTTTATCTCTGATTCTCTAGAGTGTGTGTCTTATCAGGGCGTCCACGGTACTTTTGCTTCTTGCTCATCAGATCCAATTAACATGATACCACCAGTATAGTGGACCAATATGATGTTCTATGAAGTATCCAGATGGTTAAGTTTCCTTTGTGCTATATTATGAAAGAGAGCAGGAGAAATAACAAGCCCTGGGATAAGACTGTGAATATATATTGGTATCTGTCCTACATGAATGGAACCTGTTTTTGATTTTCCTTCCTGATGTGTGTGAAAGAATATATTTGCCCAAATCTGTGACCACCTACTACCTACCAGAGGCTGTGTTAATCTGCTCTAGTAAAGATACCACATCCAGCTCAGTAAATGTAATTGGGACTATTACTGGGCAGGTGTCAGACTGATTAAATGGGCATATGATGGGGATCATGACTCTTGCATCATTTAATGTTTTGAGAGTGACACTAATCTTTGCACCCTGCCTAGGATGTGATTAAAAAAAAAATTACCATTTTGGCCACTGGAGGGTTTTTTGGGGGGAGGAGTTTCAGGGTCTTCCATAGGGCCTTTCCTATTACAATACCTCTTACTTTATAGATCAAGGAACTGATGTAAGATTTCTACTAACTGCTAATATATTCATTGCAATTATTCATCTGGGAGCCATGGAGATGACTACTGGACTTACAGAGACAGATCTGAGCCAGTACTCTTTATCTCCTTATTATTACCTGACCCTCATAAACCCCTGTCTAACAGGACAGCCACAGTAGCACTTTGGGCTCCTGGATATTAGTGTCTACTTATTTCCTGGTTCCAACTGACCTCAAAAGTATATTCCACTTTCTCCAGCTGAGTAAACGATCGTAGATCCTTTTGGAGACAGACTGGGGAAATCACTACCAGGTATACTTGCCATGTTGTTGTAGGGTCCTTCCTCATGGGAACCTGGCCTCACCTTCGTTTTATGGGTTTTGGGGTCTGAGAACTGTCTTAGTTCTGGAAATTGGGAATGGAGTTGTGACTTTCCACTGGGGCAGTTGACCTCTGTCCTAGTCCGTTTGACCTGCTGTAAAAACACCAGAGACTGGGTGACTTATAAAGAATAGACATTTATTTCTCACAGTTCTGGAGGCTGGGAAGTCCAAGATCAAGGAGATGGCAGATTTGTTGCCTGGTGAAAACCCACTTCCTGGTTCACAGCCATCTTTTTGTTGTAACTTCAAATGGCAGAAGGGGTGAGGGATCTCTATGGGGTCTCTTTTGTAAGGACACTAATCCCATTCATGAGGGCTCCACCCTCAGGACCTAATCATCTCCCTAAGGCCCCACCTCCTAATACCCTCACATTGGGGATTAGGGTTCAACATATGAATTTTTTTTTAATTAATTAATTAATTTATTTTTGGCTGCGTTGGGTCTTTGTTGCTGTGCGGGCTTTCTCTGGTTGTGGCGAGCGGGGGCTACTCTTCGTTGCGGTGCACGGGCTTCTCATTGCACTGGCTTCTCTTGTTGTGGAGCATGGGCTCTAGGCACGTGGGCTTCAGTAGTTGTGGCATGTGGGCTCAGTAGTTGTGGCTCATGGGCTCAGTAGTTGTGGCTCGTGGGCTCTAGAGCGCAGGCTCAGTAGTTGTGGCACATGGGCTTAGTTGCTCTGCCGCATGTGGGATCTTCCCAGACCAGGGCTTGAACCTGCGTCCCCTGTATTGGCAGGCGGATTCTTAACCACGGTGCCACAAGGGAAGTCCCTCAACATATGAATTTTGACAGGGACACAAACATTCAGTCTATAGCAACCTCAGACTTCTGCTTACTTTTAATCTTTTTAAATATACATATATATGTGTATATATATATATCTTTTAAAATATATATATATATTTAAATATATATATATATATATACAGAGAGAGAGAGAGTGAGAGAGGTAGAAGCACATAATACCCTTGTTGTTCTTCTATCTTGCCCCTAAGAACACAGTGTTCTGTGAATCATCTCATTTGAGATGTGTGGGTCAGGCACACTTTGGTGAGATTCTAACCTTGCTGCCCATTACAATAATTATACCCACCTTGCTTCTGATGCTTAAGTGCTACCAGCTGACCTCACATATTCCAGAATCTTAACACCTCTATTGATACTAGGGAGTCCAGTTCTGTAATAGCATCTTCTACCATAAGCCCTGGCTCACATCCCTCCCCTCCCCCTCCCCTGTTTCCCTCTTTCTTCCCTTCCTTCCTTCCTTCTTTCCTTCCTTCCTTCTTTCCTCCCTCCCTCCCTTCCTTCCTTCCTTCCTTCCTTCCTTCCTTCCTTCCTTCCTTCCTTCCTTCCTTCCTTCCTTCCTTCCTTTCTCTTTCTGTTCCTCTAGTGGATGAATCTAAGTTTTTATTTGCTTTTGCTTATGAAGGAGTCCAGTATTTATGGCAAAGAGTTCCTCAAGGGTTTTGAGACTCCCCTTCTGTTTTTTCTAGTCATTTACAGGAAAACAGAGAAATTTGTTCCACTAGAGGGATTTATAATTTTCAAAATGTAGATGGTTTGCTGCTAGTCTCAGAAACCAAGGAGCAATGTAAAACTAATTGATACTTTGGCTGTGGTACAATTCTTTGCTTCACAAGGACATAAGGCTTCACTAGACAAATTACAGTATTGCTGATCTGAGGTAAAACAGGACATCTGTTGTCAGCTGTAGGCCACAGAGTGTGACAGTCTAGGAGGCAGCCCATTCTGCAGATCTAATAGGTACTAAAAAAAACTTAGATAATTTTGAGACTAGTACAAAAAAGTTGTAGACAGTGGATTCCAGTTTTTGCAGAGGGGATGAAACCTCTGATGAAGCAATTGCCTGATACTCCTCCAGACCTTCTGGTTGGTCCTTAGAATCTGAAGAGGCTTTTGTACAACTGAAATTGACCATAGCCTCTCCCCCAGCTTTGAGGAGTCCAAATTTTGAAAACTCTGACCTGAGTTATTTGACGTTCTTGTTAAAAATGCAGATTTAGGGCATTCCCTGGCTGTCCAGTGGTTAGGACTCCGTGCTTTCACTGTTGTGGCACAGGTTCAGTCTCTGGTTGGGGAACAAAGATCCTGCTAGTTGCATGGTGTGGCCAAAAAAAAAAGCAGATTTAATAATATTTACCAATGGGCAATGTACTGTGGCTAAAAGTGATCCACTTAGGTCCTCCAATGCTGTGGTGACATCATACAGCCTTGGAAGCTCATGTTTTGTCCGGAATTAAGCCTACACAAGCAGACAAGTTAATACCAGTTACTAGAGCTACAGTTCTTGGCTCTGGACTTAAAATAAACATATAATGTATCTACTAATAATAAATTTATGTTTGGTGTCCGTCATGCAACAGGGCAATTTTAAAAATGGAGGATTTTACTTTATTAAGAACTAAAAAGAAAAAAAAAACTCACCAAAAACTGATAGTTGATTTTTTAGGGGCTTTCCAACTACCTACTCAGGTGCCAGTAGTTCATTTTGATGACAGAGCTGCAAAAACTGCTGTTAAAACATGGCAGACACCAAACAATAATCCTTATGTCCCGGTTAGTGTTATGTCATTAACAAAACCATCTGAATAAAAAAGGGATTTTAAAGGCAAGAACACATTAAAGAGATGTGCTATTTGTCAGCAGAATTCTTTACAGGCTACTCCCAAGGTGAGCACAGGAAAATCTCCTTAACCAACTTTACCAGGCACCTAGTGGCAATAGGATTATCATAGAACTAATGCTTGTGAAAAGTAAGAGGTTTTGTCTTGTTATGGTATGTATGACGTTTGGATGGCCTGAAATGTTTCCCACTTCAAAAGCCAATATTCAGGCAGTGGTAAAGCCTCTCTTAATATATAGAATTCCCCTTTTTGAGATATTAGAGCATATTGACTAGGACAGAGGAAGTCATTTTATTTCTTCGTTGTTCAGGAATTATGCAAATGTTTGTAGATTCCTGTAAACCTCAGTCCTCTGGATGTGTAGAGCAAATGAATCAAACTCCTTGCTAAGATTCAGCCATCTACCATGTTAAAATGGCCTACCTTATTCAAAATTAGTGACACCTGCAATCAAGCAGGGACTCTCTCTCTCTCTTTGAACTTAGTTTGGCAGGTCTATGAATTTGGGTCTGAGACCAGGTCCTGTGCCTGATTTAACTGAATCCTCTCATAATCATGTTCAGTACTTAAAAAGGCTTCTCTCCTCCCTGGAAACCTTGAGACTTAAGGTCATAGGACCTGGAAGGACCCACCTGAGGAAGTCTTCCACCTCTATCAACTGGAAAATTTCATCTACATAAAGGTATTCCAGAGGAAAGGTGGGCTGAGTTGAAAGGGACGCTTTTAAGCACGCTGATTACCCATGTGGCTATCAAGGTAAAGGAGAAACTTAGTTGGATTCATGCTTTCCATGTGAAACCAGCATCGCAGGAAGACAGCACTGTGGTTTCCACAAAGGACTTTTCTAGAGTAACGGATATTGATACTGAACTCAACTGAAAAGAGATAGTCTAGAAAATTGATTACTATTCTCATAAGCTGCATGCTGTCCTACTCACAGCAGCGGTTATTCCAGTTACTTTAAGAATCACATTTACTAAGAAAACAAATGTTGTGACACTACTTTTTCTTTTTGCACTCAAATGATTCCCACCACCACATATTCCCAATCAGCTCTAAATTGTGCTCTCAGTTTGGACACGATCTCCATTTAAAATCTAACATTACAATTATTGGCAGAGTACATGTGGGACCATCTTCACTAGTAATTTTTGATTGTAACAAAGTAAAAGTAGTTAGTATGCATCTAGGTACTTGAACTGTAAATTTAACACAGGAAGGTCTTGTTAACTGGTTTGATTGGAAGGTTGATGTAATTTAAAAAACCATCTAATTAGCAAACAGAAAGCTGGCATCTACAGATAGAAACTGCAGAAGACAGGTCTGATTAACATTGGGAGGCAAGTTCTCTCCAGTCCCAATATGGCTGGATGAACAAAGGTGGATGCCTATTATCTATAGAGATTCAGTTTACTGTTATAATAATGTAAGTATTGATTTAAGCCAATGTGAAAAATGGCCCATAAGATGGGTTTGCCCTCAAGACTTAAAACATTAGAACCATGTACATTAAACACTAGAATTTCCATCTGTACTCTTGAACTGGTGTCTCATAAGACTTTGACACTAGACGATGGACATGGGTATATTTGTATTTCACATCTGAAAAAAATTATTTGGAAAGATGGAACAATTACCGAAGGGCCTAAATTATCATGTAAATGTGATGCTACTTGTGTAATCAGTGGAAACTCAGGAGAAATTTATTGGCCTTAAAAGGAAAACTCTTTTTTAAAAAACATTTATTTTATTGAAGTATAGTTGAGTTGCAGTGTGTTAATTTCTACTGTACATGTAAATCAACTACACTCTAATAAAAATTAAAAAAAATTTCTGCTGTACAGCAAGGTGATTTAATTATACATATATAGACATTCTTTTTCATATTCTTTTCCATTATGGTTTATCATAGAATATTGTATATAGTTCCCTGTGCTATACAGTAGGACCTTGTTGTTTATCCATTCTATATATAGTAGTTTGTATCTGCTAATCCCAAACTCCTAATTTATCCCTCCCCCTCCCCTTTCCCCTTTGGTAGCCATAAGTTTGTTTTGTATGTCTGTGAGTCTGTTTCTGTTTTGCAGATAAGTTCACTTGTGTCATATTTTAGATTCCACATGTAAGTGATATCATATGGCATTTATCTTTTTCTTTCTGACTTACTTCACTTAGTATAATCTCTAGGTCCATCCATGTTGCTGCAAATGGCATTATTTCATTCTTTTTTATGCCTGAATAGTATTCCATTGTGTGTGTGTGTGTGTGTGTGTGTGTGTGTGTGTGTGTATCACATTTTCTTTATCCATTCACCTGTTGATGGACATTTAGGTTGTTTCCATGTCTTGGCTATTGTAAATAGTGCTGCAATGAACATTGGGGTGCATGTATCTTTTTGAATTATGGTTTTCTCCAGATATATGCCCAGTAGATGGAATTGCTGGTTCATATGGCAACTGTATTTTTAGTTTTTTGAGGAACCTCCATACTGTTTTCCATAGTGGCTGCACCAATTTACATTCCCACCAACAGTGCAGGAGGGTTTTGTTTCCTCCACGCCCTCTCCAGCATTTTTTATTTGTACACTTTTTAATTATGACCATTCTGACTGGTGTGAGGTGATACCTCATTGTACTTTTGATTTGCATTTCTCTAATAATTAGCAATGTTGAGCATCTTTTCATGTGTTTGTTGCCCATCTGTATGTCTTCTTTGGGGAAATGTCTATTTAGGTCTTCTGTCCATTTTTCAATTGGTCGTTTTTTTTTTGTTATTAAGTTATATGAGCTGTTTGTATATTTTGGAAATTAAGCCCTCGTTAGTCATATCATTTGCAAATATTCTCTCCTAGTCCATAGGTTGTCTTTTTGTTTTGCTGATGGTTTCCTTTGCTGTACAAAAGCTTATACGTTTGATTAGGTCCCATTTGTTTATTTTTGCTTTTATTTCTATTGCCTTGGGAAACTGACCTAAGAAAGCATTGGTATGATTTATATCAGATAATGTTTTCCTATGTTCTCCTCTAGGAGTTTTATGGTGCCGTGTCTTATATTTAAGTCTTTAAGCCATTTTGAGTTAATTTTTGTGTATGATGTGAGGGTGTGTTCTAACTTCATTGATTTACATGAGGCTGTCCAGCTTTCCCAACACCACTTGCTGAAGAGACTGTCTTTTCTCCATTGTATATTCTTGCCTCCTTTGTCGAAGATTAATTGACCATAGGTGTGTGGGTTTATTTCTGGGCTCTCTATTCTGTCCCATTGATCCATATGTCTGTTTTTGTGCCAGTACAATGCTGTTATGATTACTGTAGCTTTGTAGTATTGTCTGAAGTCTGGGAGGGTTATGCCTCCTGCTTTGTTCTTTTCCCTCAGGATTGCTTTGGCAATTCTGGGTCTTTTATGGTTCCATATAAATTTTAGGATTATTTGTTCTAGTTCTGTGAAAAATGCCATGGGTAGACTGATAGGGATTGCATTAAATCTGTAGATTGCTTTGGGTAGTATGCCCATTTTAACAGTATTAATTCTTCCAACCCAGGAACATGGAAGATCTTTCCATTTCTTTACATCATCTTCAATTTCTAAAAGGAAAACTCTTAATTGAAATTTTTTTTAATTAATTTATTTGGTTGTGCCAGGTCCTAGTTGTGGCACACGGGCTCCTTAGTTGTGGCACATGAACTCTTAGTTGCGGCATGCATGTGGGATCTAGTTCCCTGACCGGGGATTGAACCCGGGCCCCCTGCAGTGGAAGCACAGTGTCTTAGCCACTGAACCGCCAGGGAAGTCCCTTAATTAAAAATTTAAATGACCAGGCTCCTGAGTTAAGCTACTCCCTAGGCTTGGAATGGGAAAGAACTCATAAAGAACTACAAAGTAATAGTCAATAGTTAATCATTTGAAAGCATAAGAAATAAAGGCATCATAACAATTTGTAAAATTAATGTATGAGTAAAAAGTGTGTTTTTTTGTGTGAATCAAGAATCTGATTTAGGGACTTCCCTGGTGGCGCAGTGGTTAAGAATCCGCCTGCCAGGGCTTCCCTGGTGGCGCAGTGGTTAAGAATCTGCCTGCCAGTGCAGGGGACACGGGTTCGAGCCCTGGTCTGGGAAGATCCCACATGCCGCGGAGCAACTAGGCCCGTGAGCCACAATTACTGAGCCTGCGCATCTGGAGTCTGTGCTCCGCAACAAGAGAGGCCGCGATAGTGAGAGGCCCGCGCACCGCAATGAGGAGTGGCCACCGCTTGCCACAACTGGAGAAAGCCCTCGCACAGAAGCGAAGACCCAACACAGCCATAAATAAATAAATAAATAAATAAATACAATTTAAAAAAAAAAAAAAAAGGATCCGCCTGCCAATGCAGGCGACACAGGTTCGAGCTCTGGTCCGGGAAGATCCCACATGCCATGGAGCAACTAAGCCCATGAGCTGCAGCTACTGAGCCCACATGCCACAACTACTGAAGCCCATGCACCTAGAGCCCATGCTCTGCAACAAGAGAAGCCACTGCAATGAGAAGCCCGTGCACCACAACGAAGAGTAGCCCCCTGCTCGCCGCAACTAGAGAAAGTCTGCACGCAGCAAAGAAGACCCAATGCAGCAAAAAAAAAAAAAAAGAAAAGAAAAAGAATCTGGTTTAATTCTTCACTATAGGTATGATATATTCAAAGATTATTTCCTGGGAATTCCCTGGTTGTCCAGTGGTTAGCACTCCTTGCTTTCACTGCTGAGGGCCTGGGTTCAATCCCTGGTTGGGGAACTAAGATCCCACAAGCCTCGTGGCGCAGCCAAAAAAAAAAAAAAAAGGACATGTATGTAATAGGCTGTATCTGCTTGGCCATACAAAATGGTGAGATTGCTTTCAGTCTTTGCGATCTCTTAATAGATTACTTGTGATCCACACCACATTCTGGTTTAATGCTTATTCAGTAACGAAAATGGTTTTCTTCCTCTACTACCATTGTGGAAGGGATTTCTGAGTTTGGAGAGATTTTGTTTTTAATCCTATTTCTCCAACTTAGGCAAAATTATGCCCTCCTCACCAAGATGCCCATGTGCTAATCCCTGAAATTTGTGAATGTTACCTTACATGGCAAAAGGTACTTTGCAGATGTGATTAAGGGTATGAACATTGAGATGGGGAGATTAGCCTGGATTATCCAGGTGAGCCCAATCTAATCACATGGGTTCTTAAACAATGGAAGAGGGAGGCATGCAAGTGGGTCAGAGAGGTGATGTAAAGACAACCAGTTGTTGCTAGCTTTCAAGACAGAGAAGGGGGCCAAAAGCCAGGGAATGGTGTTCAGGCTCTTATAACAAAATGCCATGGATTGGGTAGTTTAAGAACAACAGAAATTTATTTCTCACAGTTCTGGAGGCTGGAAAGTCCAAGATCAAGTTGCCAGCATGGTTGGGTGGAGACCCTCTTCCTGGTTCATAGCTGCCTCCTTCATACTGTCTTCACATGGTGGAAGGGACGAGGAGCCTCCTTTATAAGACACTAATCCTGGGAATTCCCTGGAGGTCCAGTGGTTAGGATATGGCGCTTTCACTTCCATGGCCTGGGTTCAATCCCTGGTTGGGGAACTAAGATCTCGAAAGCCTTGCAGTGCAACCAAACAAAAAAAACAACAACAAAAAACAACACACTAATCCCATTTATGAGGGGTGAAGTCTCATGACCTAAGTACCTCCCAAAAGCCTGATCTCCTAATACCATCATCCTTGGAGGGTTAGGATTTCAACAGATGAACTTTGGGGGTTGGACACAGACATTCAGACAATAGCAGTCGGTGACCTCTAAAAGCTGGAAAAGGCAAGGAAATAGATTCTCCCCTAGCATGTAGAAAGGAGCACAGCCCTACTGACAGCTTGATTTTAGTCCAGTGAGACTCATGTTGGACTTCTGACCTACAGAACTGTAAGACAGCAAATTTGTGTTGTTCGAAGCCATTAAATTGTAACAATAAAAAACTAAGGCTTCCAGTTTGAGGCAGCTGCTGTTGCGAAGCAGACTACGGCAACTCAGGAAGCCACTCTAGGAAGCCAGTCAGAGGAGAGCAATGCTTTGGACTGGTCATCAGTTTATGATGTAAGGGATTACATGTTGCAGAGACCCAGCCAGGAGACCAACAGTGAGGCTTTTAGTTCTGAGGAACACCTTCCTATTCCTTGCTCTTCTGATGTGGATCCAGCTGTGTGGCTGACAGGGTCTTGGTGCTCAGCCGGGTGTCAGGCCAGCGCCTCTGAGGTGGGAGAGCCGAGTTCAGGACATTGGACCACCAGAGACCTCCCGGCTCCACATAATATCAGTCGGCGAAAACTCTCCCAGAGATCTCCATCTCAACAGCAAGACCCAGATCCTCTCAACAACCAGCAAGCTCCAGTGCAGGACACCCTATGCCAAACAACTAGCAAGACAGGAGCACAACCCCACCCATTAGCACAGAGGCTGTCTAAAATCATAGTAAGTTCACAGACACCCCAAAATACACCACCGGATGCAGTCCTGCCCACCAGAAAGACAAGATCCAGCTTCATCCCCCAGAACACAGGCACTAGTGTCCCCTCCACCAGGAAGCCTACACAAGCCACTGAACCAACCTTACCCACCGGGGGCAGACATCAAAAGCAACGGGAACTACGAACCTGCAGCCTGCAAAAAGGAGACCCCAAACACAGTAAGTTAAGCAAAACGAGAAGACAGAGAAACACACAGCAGATGAAGGAGCAAGGTAAAAACTCACCAGACCAAACAAATGAAGAGGAAATAGGCAGTCTACCTGAAAAAGAATTCAGAGTAATGATAGTAAAGATGATCCAAAATCTGGGAAACAGAATGGAGAAAATACAAGAAATGTTTCACAGGGAGCTAGAAGAACTAAACAGCAAACAAACAATGATGAACAACACAATAAATGAAATTAAAAATTCTCTAGAAGGAGTCAGTAGCAGAATAACTGAGGCAGAAGAACGGATAAGTGACCTGGAAGATAAAATAACTGGAAATAACTACTGCAGAGCAGAATAAAGAAAAAAGAATGAAAAGAATTGAGGGCAGTCTCAGAGACCTCTGGGACAACATTAAATGCACCAACATTCAAATTCTAGGGGTCCCAGAAGAAGAAGAGAAAAAGAAAGGGTCTTAGAAAATATTTGAGGAGATTATAGTTGAAAACTTCCCTAATATGGGAAAGGAAATAGTCAATCAAGTCCGGGAAGTGCAGAGAGTCCCCTACAGGATAAATCCAAGGAGAAACACGCCAAGACACATATTAATCAAACTATCAAAAATTAAATACAAAGAAAAAATATTAAAAGCAGCAAGGGAAAAGCAACAAATAACATACGAGGGAATCCCCATAAGGTTAACAGCTGATCTATCAGCAGAAACTCTACAAGCCAGAGGGAGTAGCAGGACATATTTAAAGTGATGAAAGGGAAAAACCTACAACCAAGATTACTCTACCCAACCAGGATCTCATTCAGATTTGATGGAGAAATTAAAATTAAAACCTTTACAGACAAGCAAAAGCTAAGAGAATTGAGCACCACCAAACCAGCTTTACAACAAATGCTAAAGGAACTTCTCTAGGCAGGAAACACAAGAGAAGGAAAAGACCTACAATAACAAACCCAAAACAATTAAGAAAATGGGAATAGGAACATACATATCGATAATTACCTTAAATGTAAATGGATTAAATGCTCCCACCAAAAGATACAGACTGGCTGAATGGATACAAAAACAAGACCCATATATATGCTGTCTACAAGAGACCCACTTCAGACCTAGGGACACATACAGACTGAAAGTGAGGGGATGGAAAAAGATATTCCATGCAAATGGAAATCAAAAGAAAGCTGGAGTAGCAATTCTCATATCAGACAAAATAGACTTTAAAATAAAGACTATTACAATGTTGATTCTTCCAATTTCACAATGTTCCAATCTGTTTGTATCATCTTTAATTTCTTTCATCAGTGTCTTATAAATTTCTGCATACAGGTCTCTTGTCTCCTTAGGTAGGTTTATCCGTAGATATTTTATTCTTTTTGTTGCAGTGGTAAATGGGAATGTTTTCTTAGTTTCACTTTCAGATTTTTCATCATTAGTGTATAGGAATGCAAGAGATTTCTGTGCATTAATTTTGTATCCTGCTACTTTACCAAATTCATGGATTAGCTCTAGTGGTTTTCTGGGAGCATCTTTAGGATTCTTTATGTATAGTATCATGTCATCTTCTAAGAGTGACAGCTTTACTTCTTTTCCCATTTGGATTCCTTTTATTTCTTGTTCTTCTCTGATTGCTGTGGCTAAAACTTCCAAAACTATGTTGAATAATAGTGGCGAGAGTGGGCAACCTTGTCTTGTTCCTGATCTTAGTGGAAATGGTTTCAGTTTTTCACCATTGAGAATGATGTTGGCTGTGGGTTTGTCAGATATGGCCTTTATTATGTTGAGGTAGGTTCCCTCTATGCCTACTTTCTGGACAGTTTTTATAATAAATGGGGGTTGAATTTTGTCGAAAGCTTTCTCTGCATCTATTGAGATTATCATATAGTTTTTATCCTTCGATTTGTTAATATGGTGTATCACATTGATTGATTTGCGTATATTGAAGAATCCTTGCATTCCTGGGATAAACCCCACTTGATCATGGCGTATGATCCTTTTAATGTGCTGTTGGATTCTGTTTGCTAGTATTTTGTTGAGGATTTTTGCATCTATGTTCATCAGTGATATTGGCCTGTATTTTTCTTTTTTTGTGATATCTTTGTCTGGTTTTGGTATCAGGGTGATGGTGGCCTTGTAGAATGAGTTTGGGAGTTTTTCTCCCTCTGCTATATTTTGGAAGAGTTTGAGAAGGATAGGTGTGAGCGCTTCTCTAAATGTTTGATAGTATTAGCCTGTGAAGCCATCTGGTCCTGGGATTTTGTTTGTTGGAAGATTTTTAATCGCAGCTTCAATTTCATTACTTGTGATTGGTCTGTTTATATTTTCTGTTTCTTCCTGGTTCAGTCTCGGCAGGTTGTGCATTTCTAAGAATCTGTCCATTTCTTCCAGGTTGTCCATTTTATTGGCATAGAGTTGCTTGTAGTAGTCTCTTATGATGCTTTGTATTTCTGCAGTGTCTGTTGTAACTTCTCCTTTTTCATTTCTAATTCTACTGATTTGAGTCCTCTCCCTCTTTTTCTTGATGAGTCTGGCTAAATGTTTATCAATTTTGTTTATCTTCTCAAAGAACCAGCTTTTAGTTTCATTGATTTTTGCTGTTGTTTCCTTCATTTCTTTTTCATTTATTTCTGATCTGATCTTTATGATTTCTTTCCTTCTGCTCATTTGGGGGTGTTTTTTGTTCTTCTTTCTCTAATTACTTTAGGTGTAAGGTTAGGTTGTTTATTTGAGATGTTTCTTGTTTCTTGAGGTAGGACTGTATTGCTATAAACTTCCTCTTAGAACTGTTTTTGCTGCAGCCCATAGGTTTTGGGTCATTGTGTTTTCATTGTCATTTGTTTCTAGGTATTTTTTGATTTCCTCTTTAATTTCTTCAGTGATCTCTTGGTTATTAAGTAGTGTATGGTTTAGCCTCCATGTACATGTATTTTTTACAGATTTTTTTTCCTGTAATTGATATGTAGTCTCACAGCGTTGTGGTCGGAAAAGATACTTGATATGATTTCAATTTTCTTAAACTTGCCAAGGCTTGATTTGTGACCCAAGATATGATCTATCGTGAAGAATGTTCCATGAGCACTTGAGAAGAAAGTGTATTGTGTTATTTTGGATGGAATGTCCTATAAATATCAATTAAGTCCATCTTGTTTAATGTGTCATTTAAAGTTGGGTTTCCTTATTTATCTTCATTTTGCATGATCGGTCCATTGGTGAAAGTGGGGTGTTAACGTCCCCTACTATGATTGTGTTACTGTCGATTTCCCCTTTTATGGCTGTTAGCATTTGCCTTATGTATTGAGGTGCTCCTATGTTGGCTGCATAAATATTTACAACTGTTATATCTTCTTCTTGGATCGATCCCTTGATCATTATGTAGTGTCCTTCTTTGTCTCTTGTAATAGTCTTTATTTTGAAGTCTATTTTGTCTGATATGAGAATTGCTACTCCAGCTTTCTTTTGATTTCCATTTGCCTGGAATATCTTTTTCTATCCCCTCACTTTCAGTCTGTGTGTGTCCCTAGGTCTGAAGTGGGTCTCTTGTAGACAGCATATATATGGGTCTTGTATCCATTCAGCCAGTTTATGTCCTTTGGTTGGAGCATTTAATCCATTTACATATAAGGTAATTATTGATATGTATGTTCCTGTTACCACTCTCTTAATTTTTGGGGGTTTGTTATTGTAGGTCTTTTCCTTCTCTTGTGTTTCCTGCCTAGAGAAGTTCCTTTGGCGGTTGTTATAAAGCTGGTTTGGTGATGCTGAGTTCTCTTAGCTTTTGCTTGTCTATAAAGGTTTTAATTTCGCTGTCAAATCTTAATGAGATCCTTGCTGGCTAGAGTAATCTTGGTTGTAGTTTCTTCCCTTTCATCACTTTAAATATATCCTGCCACTCCCTTCTGGCTTGCAGAGTTTCTGCTGAAAGTTCAGCTGTTAACTTTATGGGAATTCCCTTGTATGTTATTTGTTGTTTTTCCCTTGCTGCTTTTAATATTTTTTCCTTGTATTTAATTTTTGATAGCTTGATTAATATGTGTCTTGGCATGTTTCTCCTTGAATTTATCCTGTATGAGACTCTCTGCGCTTCCTGGACTTGATTAACCATTTCGTTTCCCATATTAGGGAAGTTTTCAACTGTAATCTCTTCAAATATTTTCTCAGTCCCTTTCTTTTTCTCTTCTTCTTTTGGGACCCCTATAATTCGAATGGTGGTGCATTTAATGTTGCCCCAGAGGTCTCTGAGACTGCCCTCAATTCTTTTCATTCTTTTTTCTTTATTCTGCTCTGCAGTAGTTATTTCCGCCATTTTATCTTTCAGGTCACTTATCCGTTCTTCTGCCTCAGTTATTCTGCTATTGAATCCTTTTAGAGAAATTTTAATTTCATTTATTGTGTTGTTCATCACTGTTCGTTTGCTCTTTAGTTGTTCTAGGTCCTTGTTAAATGTTTCTTGTCTTTTCTCCATTCTATTTCCAAGATTTTGCATCATCTTTACTATCTTTACTCTGAATTCTTTTTCAGGTAGACTGCCTATTTCCTCTTCATTTGTTTGGTCTGGTGGGTTTTTACCTTGCTCCTTCATCTGCTGTGTGTTTCTCTGTCTTCTCATTTTGCTTAACTTACTGTGTTTGTGGTCTTTTCGCAGGCTGCAGGATTGTAGTTCCCATTGTTTTTGGTGTGTGCCCCCATTGGCTAAGGTTGGTTCAGTGGACTGTGTAGGTTTCCCGGTGGAGGGGACTGGTGCCTGTGTTCTGGTGAATGAGGCTGGATCTTGTCTTTCTGGTGGGCAGGACTGGGTCCAGTGGTGTGTTTTGGGGTGTCTGTGACCTTATTATGATTTTAAGCAGCCTCTGTGCTAATGGTGGGGTTGTGTTCCTGTCTTGCTAGTTGTTTGGCTTAGCGTGTCCAGCACTCTAGTTTGCTGGTTGTTGAATGAAGCTGGGTTTAGCGTTGTAATGGAGATCTCTGGAGAGCCTATGCCATTTAATATTACATGGACCCGGGAGGTGTCTGGTGGACCAATGTCCTGAACTCAGCTCTCCCACCTCTGAGGCACAGGCCTGACACCCGGCCGACACCAAGACCCTGTCAGCCACACAGTCAGGTATGTGGGGAGTTTCTTGCCTTTTTGGAAGTTTGAGGTCTTCTGCCAGCGTTCAGTAGGTGTTCTTTATTGTTCCACATGTAGATGCATTTCTGATGTATTTGTGGGGAGGAAGGCAATGTCCATGTCTCACTCCGCCTCCATCTTGAAGGTCTCCAGGTAACACAAGCTTTAAATGACACATTAAGCAAGGTGGACTTCATTGATATTTATAAGACACTCCATCCAAGAACAACAGAATACACTTTCTTCTCAAGTGCTCATGGAACATTCTCCAGGATAGATCATATCTTGGGACACAAATCAAGTCTGGGTAAATTTATGAAAATTGAAATCGTATTAAGTATCTGTTCCGACCACAACGCTATGCGACTAGATGTCAATTACATGAAAAAAACTGTAAAAATAGAAACACATGGAGGTTAAACAATATGCTACTAAATAACCAGGAGATCACTGAAGAAATCAAAGAGGAAATCAAAAAATACCTAGAAACAAATGACAATGAAAACACAATGACCCAAAACCTATGGGACACAGCAAAAGCAGTTCTAAGAGGAAGTTTATAGCAGTACAGTCCTACCTCAAGAGTCAAGAAACATCTTAAATAAACGACATAACCTTACACCTAAAGCATTTAGAGAAAGAAGAACAAAAAACCCCAAAGTTAGCAGAAGGAAAGGAATCATAAATATCAGATCAGAAATAAATGAAAAAGAAATGAAGGAAACAGTAGCAAAAATCAGTAAAACTAAAAGCTGGTTCTTTGAGAAGGTAAACAAAATTGATAAACCATTAGCCAGACTCATCAAGAACAAAAGGGAGAAGACTCCAATCAACAGAATTAGAAATGGAAAAGGAGAAGTAACGACTGACACTGCAGAAATAAAAGGATCATGAGAGATAACTACAAGCAACTCTATGCCAATAAAATGGACAACCTGGAAGAAATGGACAAATTCTTAGAAAAGCACAACATTCTGAGACTGAACCAGGAAGAAATAGAAAATATAAACAGACCAATGACAAGCACTGAAATTGAGACTGTGATTAAAAATCTTCCAACAAACAAAAGCCCAGGACCAGATGGCTTCACAAGTGAATTCTATCAAACATTTAGAGAAGCGCTCACACCTATCCTTCTCAAACTCTTCCAAAATATAGCAGAAGGAGGAACACTCCCAAACTCATTCTACGAGGCCACCATCACCCTGATACCAAAACCAGACAAAGATACTCCAAAAAAAGAAAATTACAGACCAATATCACTGATGAACATAGATGCAAAAATCCTCAACAAAATACTAGCAAACAGAATCCAACATCACATTAAAAGGATCATACGCCATGATCAAGTGGGGTTTATCCCAGGAATGCAAGGATTCTTCATTATATGCAAATCAATCAATGTGATACACCATATTAACAAATCGAAGGATAAAAACTATATGATAATCTCAATAGATGCAGAGAAAGCTTTCGACAAAATTCAACACCCATTTATTATAAAAACTGTCCAGAAAGTAGGCATAGAGGGAACCTACCTCAACATAATAAAGGCCATACCTGACAAACCCACAGCCACAATCATTCTCAATGGTGAAAAACTGAAACCATTTCCACTAAGATCAGGAAGAAGACAAGGTTGCCCACTTTCACCACTGTTAGAAAACAAAAATCTTTATGACAGTTTCAATAGTGACTTGCTCTATATCTATAGAAATAATCACTGTATATGACAGTTTCCTTTTGACATTGTAGACATTAAGTAGTTCTTAATAAATTTTAATTTTGGATAACTGCATTCTCTACTGGTGACCATTATTGACAAAATTAAATACATCCTGAGAGCTCTACAAGTATTCAGAAATGTATGCAGTGAATTATTGCTGCCAATATATGGTGTACTTCAACAAGAGGCTTACTAGATTTTAGCAACCAGCTTTTTAAAAAAAATATTTATTTATTTATTTGGTTGCACCGTGTCTTAGTTGCGTCAGGTGGGCTCCTTAATTGTGGCTCCAGGGTTCTTTATTTGTGGCATGCATACTCTTAGTTGCAGCATGCATGTGGGATCTAGTTCCCTGACCAGGGATTGAACCTGGGCCCCCTGCAGTGGAAGCACAGAGTCTTAGCCACTGAACCGCCAAGGAAGTCCCTTCGCTGATATCTCCCTTTGGAGTTATACCTGATTTCATTACCAGTTTTCATCAGAATCCATTGGGGAATAACATAATTCTGCTTTTGTTTTTTGGCCAGGAATCACTTGTTCTTGAAAGTCTTGTGAGAAGACATGGCGAGGAACAGTCAGCCATACACACCGTGATGGTGGAGAAAGGGAGAGAAAGCTGAATTTTCTTTCCTTGACAGATTTCCCAATATTGAGTGTCAAATGGGTTCTGGCAAAACCTAAGGAGAAAAAAAGCTGAAAGAAATGACTTCCAATATATCACTAGAGGCCAGATTGTCAGCAAAGTATCTCCAAGATTGTATGTGCTTGTCCACTTATCCTCAGAATACGTGCTTAAACTTAACCTTAAAGGCAAAGTTAATGGCTCGATTGGGGATATATATGATGACTTTTTCCAAGTTGGCCTTCCACAAGGAGAGAATCTACTTCCCTTTCGGAGAGCATACTATATAATCCTGTATGTCTTTGCATTATTTCTCAGCAGCAAAGTTTTTATACGTATGTTGTACCTCTGGCATTGTGAGACTTGTGGGCACCTGTCATTTCAAAAATGTCATATAAATGAAATCATACAGTATGTAACTTTTGGGGATTGCCTTTTCTTTCATTCAGCATCATTCAGTTGAGATTCATGCAGGTTGTGTGTATCAACAGTTTGTTCCTTTTTATTGCTGAGTAGGATTCCATGATATGGATGGATCACAGTTTGTTTATCCATTTACCTTTTAAAGGAAGGACATTTGGTTTGTTTCCAGTTTGGGCTGCTACAAATAAAGCTGTTATGAACATTCATGTATAGGTTTTATATTTTCATTTTTTCTGGAATAAATGCCCAAGAGTGTAATTGCTGAGTTATATGGCAAGTGCATGTTTAGTTTTTTAAGAAACTAAAAACTACTTTTCCAGAGTGGCTGTAACACTTTACATTCCCACCAGTGATGTAGGAGTGATCCAGTTTCTCTGCATCCTTAGCAGCATTTGGCGTTGTCACTGTTTTTTATTTTAGCTCTTCTGATATGTGTGTAGTGCGATCTCACTGTGGTTTTAATTTGCATTTCCCTAGTAGCTAGTGATATTGAACATCTTTTCGTGTGTTTATTTGCCATCCACATATCCTGTTTCATGAACTATCTGTTCATGTCTTTTGCCCATTTTCTATTGGATTGTTTATTTTTTACTGTTGAGTTCTGAGAGTTTTAAAATGTATTCTAGATAGTAGATCTTTATCAGATCTGTGGTTTGCAATAGTGTCTCCCAGTCTGTAGCTTGTCTTTTCATCCTCTTCAAATGGGCTTTCAAAGAGCAAATGTCCTTAATTTTATTTATTTATTTACTTATTATTTATTTTTGGCTGTGTTGGGTCTTTGTTGCTGCGTGCTGGCTTTCTCTAGTTGCGGTGAGCGGGGTTACTCTTTGCTGTGGTGCGCGGGCTTCTCATTGCGGTGGCTTCTCTTGTTGCGGAGCACGGGCTCTAGGCGCCCGGTCTTCAGTAGTTGTGGCATGTGGGCTCAGTAGCTGTGGCTCGTGGGCTCCAGAGCGCAGGCTCAGTAGTTATGGTGCACAGGCTTAGGTGCTCTGTGGCATGTGGGATCTTCCCGGACCAGGGATCGAACCCGTGTCCCCTGCATTGGCAGGCCGATTCTTAACCACTGCGCCACCAGGGAAATCCCGAAAGTTCTTAATTTTGATGAGGCCTAATTTCTTAATTTTTTGTTTTTGTTGTTGTTCTGTAGATTGTGATTTTATTGTCTTCCGAACTTGTCGTTATTTCTCTAGGATAAATTTCTAAAGTGACCTTGAGGGAGAACTTCAGGCATGATATAAAAGGTGTACATCATAAAGGGAAAGATTGGTATATTTAATTATATACAAAATTTAAAACTTCTATATAGTAATTGCTAAGAAATTAATAAAATTTAAAAGGCAAATACTAACTAGGAAACAATTTAAAACATATATATCAAAAGGTTAATATCTTTAATATCTAAAGAGCCCTTATAAATTAACAAGAACAAACTATATTAGGTCTCATTTGTTGTATGATGTAGAAGACGTAATTAAAAGTAGACTAAGCCAACTTCTGCTTCTACCCATGAAGGATTATGTGGTATGGACTTGTCCTCCCAATATAAACAACTAGAAAACTAGTCAGAATATATGAAACAACTCTTTCCAGAAATTGAGACAACAGGCAGCACAGGACTTTGTCCCCAAGAGAAGGGAAACAAATGGGGACGAACCCTATGGTCACTCAGATTTTTGCCTAGAAGCAAATTCAGTTCTATGACATGAGTAAGGGCAACTTGATTGGATGCTGCTTTGAAAAAAAAAGCTCCGAAAGACATTTTTAGGGATAAATGGGAAAGTCTTTTTTTTTTTTAAGTCTTTATTGAATTTATTACAATATTGCTTCTGTTTTTATGTTTTGGTTTTTTGGCCGTGAGGCATGTGGGATCTTACCTCCCTGACCAGGGATCGAACCTGCACCCACCGCATTGGAAGGTGATGTCTTAACCACTGGACCACCAAGGGAGTCCCAGGGAAGTCTTAATATGAACTGAAAATTGGATGGCATTAGTGAATTATTGTTAACTTTCTTAATTGTGATAATAGATCTTTGGTTATGTTGAAAATGTCCTTAATTTGAGGAGAGGCATGCTGAAGTATTTAGGGTGAAGTGATAGGATGTCTGCAACTTATTTAATAGTTTATTTTAAAAAAATATAGCCACTGCACCTATATAGGCAAGTGAAATATGGCAGAATGTTACCAGTGATTAAATCTAGATGGTGGGGACAAAGGAGATCATCATATTCTTTCAATCTTTCAGCATGTTATAAATTTTGCCTAATAAACTGTGTGTGGGGAGGGAGGAGTTTCATTTTTAGTCCCCCATCCTGACTTCCTGGCTGGAATGCAGACATGATGGCTAGAGCCCAAACAGTCGTTTTTTTTTTTTTTTTTTTTTTTTGCTCATCACAATTGCCTTTTTATTTTATTTATTTATTTTTTATTTATTTTTGGCCACAGCTCGAGGCTTGTGGGATGTTACTTCCCTGCCTGACCAGGGACTGACCCGGGCCCTCGGCAGTGAGAGTATGGAGTCCTAACCACTGGACCGCCAGGAAAGTCCCACGATGGCCTTTTTAAAAATAACAGTTTTGTTGAGACATAATTAAGATAGTGTATAATTTACCTATTTAAAGTGTACAATTCAATGGCTTTTAGTATATTTACAGAGTTGTGCAACCATCACCAAATCAATTTTAGAATATTTTCTTCACTCCCCCCACCCCCGCCAAATCCCCCTCATATCCATTGGCAGTCAATCCCTATTTCCCTTCAACTCTCACCCTGGTCCTAGGCAACTGCAGTTCTACTTTCTATCTCTGTGGATTTGCCTATTCTGAACATTTCATATAAGTGAGATCATATAATATATGATATTTTGTGACTGGCTTCTTTAACTTAGCATATGTTTTCAAGGTTCATCCATGCTGTAGCATGTGTCAGTACTTCATTCCTTTATATAGACTGAATAATATTCAACTGGATATTTGAGTTGTTTTTACTTTTTGGCTATTATGAATAATACTGCTATGTATCTTTGTGTACATGTTCTTATGTGGACATGTTTTCATTTCTCTTGGAGTGAAATTGCTGGCCCATATGATAACTATGTTAACATTCTGAGTCGCTGCAAAACTGTTTTCCACAGCAGCTGCGCCATTTGACATTCCCACCAGCAGTGTATGAGGGCTCCAATTTCTCCACATCCTCATCAACACTTGCTATTGTCTGTCTTTTTGATCATAGCCATCCTAATGGGTGTGAACTGGAATCTCATTGTGGTTTTGATTTGCATTTCTGGAAACGCTAATGATGTTGAGCATCCTTTCTTGTGCGTATTAGCTATTTGTATATCTTCTTTGGAGAAATGTCTATTCAGATAATTTTTCCATTTTTAGATGTCTTTTTGTTATTGAGTTATGAGTTCTTTATATATTCTGGATATAAGTCCCTAGTCAGATATATGGTTTGCAAATATTTTCTCCCATTATGTGAGTTGTCTTTTCACTTTCTTGATGGTGTCCTTTGAAGCACAAAAATTTCTAGTGTTGATAAAGACCAATTTATCTATTCTTTTCTTTTGTTGCTTGTGGCCTTGGCGTGATATCTAAGAAACCATTGCCTAATCCAAGTTCATGCAAAGAGTCATTTTGAACTATGAGGTGGGAAGCTAAAAATGGTGAAGTAACTAGAGAGTAGAACCCTGGGTCTCTGATGCCTAGGAAGCTGCATGCTAGCCTTGGACTGCCAAATTCTGCATTTGTTTTACATGAGGGTGAGCTAAAGTATCTTATTTAAAAAAATCAAGAACCTCTGTTTCCTAAAATATACTATAGAATGAAAGACAGGAGTACAAGAAGATATTTGCAAACACAAATAACTGACATTGGTTTAGTATCCATAGGGTATGACAAACTTTTTTTTTTTGGCTGCACCCTGTGACTTGTGGGATCTTAGGTCCCCTACTGGGGAACAAACATGGACCCCCTCACACACACCCACCTCCGCAGTGAAAGCATGGAGTCCCAACCACTGGGCGGCCAGGGGATTCCTGGTATGACAAATTTTATGAATCAATAACAAAAAGACAAACAACCTAGTAAAAAGTGAGCAATAGAAATGAGCAAAGATTTCACAGAAGAGGAAATATGTGTGGCCAATCAACATATGAAAAAATGCTCGGGAATTCCCTGCCGGTCCAGTGGTTAGGGCTCTGTGCTTCTGGTCGGGGAACTAGGATCCCACAAGCTGTGCGGAGCGGCCAAAAAAAAAGAAAAGAAGAAAGAAAAAATGCTCAACCTTAATAGCAATCATACAAAAGTAAATTTCACACCCACGAAAATAAAATAAAAAATTTAAAAGTCTATAATATGGAGTGTTAGCTATGACATGGAGCAATGGGAAATCATACCGTGCTTCGTGGGAATGCAAATTTGTATAATCATCTTGGAAAACCATGCTTTGAGGATCCCTATGACGCTGGGGATTAATCGTAGTGGGAGTAACTGAATAAACAAGCTGGAAAGACAGTAGCTTGTGGTTAGAAAATGTAGTGTTTGAATTCATGATTCAGGAGGCAGAGAAGTTTATGCGATGACAAAGTACAGGGTGTGACCTTGCAAGTGATTGGCTAAAGTGGAGGTGTGTTCACCGAAGATGATGACGCCTGTTAGTCTGGGTCCAATCAGGACAGAGAAACCACAGGGGGATTTTTAAGAGGAAAAGTTTAACATCAAGAATTATTAACAATAATAGGGGATTGGATAATAAGAGATTGGCTAGTAAGAATTAAAGGGAACTCTAGGAATACCAGTTATAATATACAATAGCTGACAATATAAAAACAATATATAATAGTCACTACCCATAGAGCGGTGATAACCCCTCCTTCCGTGTACAGCTGATATCCAAGCCTTGTTAGAGGAGTCGCCTGTGGTGCTGAGTCAGTGGAACTTGCTGGACATCCACCCTCTGGAACTTGCTGAAAATGTGCCTCTCTAAGATGTTTCCCGTTCACAGGGGAGGTGTCTCAGCAGAGACACTTTGCTACAGAGCCACCCAAGGGTGGTGCCAGGGGAAGCTGCTCTCCGCTGTGCATTGAGGAAGCCAGTGCGTAGAAGGCAAGCACTAGGAAAAGGGGTGGTCTCGGCAGGAGCCCATGGGGGGAGCACACAGGACATAGCAATTAAAACCCCTTCTTCCTGCCAGGTCTTTCCACCACCATCTACTGATAAAACTTCATATCGCACCAGCTGGCAAGGGAAAATATATTGAAAGGCCCCAGATCCATTTTCACAGCATAGAGAGGGGCTGAGAGGTACTATATCAATTACAGGTACAGGAGGTCAAGAAACTGAGTGGTCCTGATGTTGTATTGTTGTTCTTGTGAATATTGAAATGACCCAGGTGTTGGCAGAAATTTTGGTGGAGTGTAAGGTTATAAACCAACTTGTTCCTCCAAGTGTGACCTTGGTCCACCTGCCTCAGAATCAAGGGGATACTTTAATAATATAGATTCCTTTCTCTCATTGTGTATCTTCTGAACTAGGGTATTAGAGAACTGAGCCCCCAAATCTTTTTAACAAGTGCCCCAGGAGATTTAAAATTTTTAAAAATCAATTATGAATATTCCAAATACAGAAAAGTAAAGAAAGTAATATAATAGGTTCCAGTGTACCCAGAAATCACTTTTAACAAATGTTAACATTTGCCTTATTTCCTGTAGGTCTTTTTATTTTTAATATAATATTAGCGATTTTGGCTCAGGTTCCACTGTCATGCCTTTCTCCTCCCTCCCTCGCAAGAGGTGATTGTTTTTGTACGTTGTCGTTTGTAAATCATGGTTTTAGGTGGTGGAGAGCCTTAGTTTTTGAGCAGGAATATTACACTATTAAACAGGCGCTTTGGAAAATCAACCAAACTGTGCTCTGCCAGAGAGTTCATTAGGATGAGAGGATGGAGGTGGGAAAGCCAATGAGGAGGGAGGTTCAGTGGCCCAGGGTGTGTGGTACTAAGGATCTGAAGTAGAACCACAGACCTTTGCTCTTTTTAAAAAATATGCTCATAATTTATGTTCCACTTTATTTTGGGTGATAGCTATGTATAATTTTAACTTGAAAAAATCTGCAAAAAATACAGTTTGCAAAATAGAGCACATACTCGTCACCTTTTTTTTTTTTTAATTTTGTCTGCGCTGGCTCTTCGTTGCTGCACGTGGGCTTTCTCTAGTTGCGGCGAGTGGGAGCTACTCTTTGTTGCAGTGCGCAGGCTTCTCACTGTGGTGGCTTCTCTTGTTGCGGAGCACAGGCTCCAGGCGCGTGGGCTTCAGTAGTTGTGGTGTGTGGGCGCAGTAGTTGTGGCTCACGGGCTGAGTTGCTCCACGGCATGTGGGATCTTCCTGGACCAGGGATCGAACCCGTGTCCCCTGCATTGGCAGGCGGATTCTTAACCACTGCGCCACCAGGGAAGTCCCCATACTGGTCACCTTTTAACCAATCTGGGCAATATTACTGGAATACAATACCAAGATTATAGAAATTCAAAATTACAGTCCAGTTCATAAAACTTGAACTTAAAACATCTTTTCAGAAAGTTCAATGTCTGCCTTTTAAGGTTACTATGAAATCGATTTCATATTTGGTATTATGTTGTGTGCTTAGATAAAACGTTTGGTAGATTTCTGTATAGCAGAAGGAGAGCAGGTAATGCTGCTCATCAAAATGGATAGACATATTCATACAATGGAAGAGAAAACTTAGGCTTCTTATTGAATTAAATGAGCCACGGATGCAATTTCATGCAAGTCCAGGATACATTTATTCCACCTTTACTTCTGCCATTCTCTTCTTCCAATCTTGACAAGGTAACTTTTGCATAGTATTTTATTTTGTTTTATTTTACTTTACTTTTTCACACCCTTGTGTAAAGCCTGTGCTTTGTGCCACTGTGATCTCCAGTCTTTCAACCCCCAACTCTGTTCCCCCAGTTCATCAACTCCTTTCCATTTCCCTGTGTTCCATGGTTAGTCATTTCACCCGTATGCTTGCTACTGTCCTGGAATGCCTTGCTTTCTTGACATTTGACCATACCAACCCTAACTTCCAATCTTTATACTAGTAGAACTGTTTCTTCTGCCTTGAGGAGGTGGAGTTGCCTTTCTGATTATTATTTACAGTAATTTGCTATAGCCAGTGTCTAAAATGAGGCAGATTTTCACCCTGATGTCCCCAGTGGGCTCAAGGCTATTTTGGACTGGGTTCCTGAAATTACTCAGGTTTTGTTCTTCACCAAAAAATATAAGTGATACCTCAATAATACTGCCAGATTTGTTTGTCTATAGAGTACAATTTTGATGAGCAGTCATGAAAACTGGCCAAATGGCATATCAAAATATGTTTAAGCAGGTCAGATTTAAGAATTTTATTGATCAACACATGGATTTTGGTTTTATTTCCATTACATACATTTGGTCATGGGTCAAAAGTCAATTATAACTTCTGATTGACTATACTTATTTTGTTCATAAATATAATTATATCAAACCAAATATTTGGAGGTCAAATCTTTCTTGTAGAACTATTGATAGACACAACAACATGAATGAATCTCAAAGTGATGATGTTAAGTGCAAGAAGCCAGACAAAAGAAAGTTCCATACTGTATGCATCCATTTATATAAGGTTCTAGAAAATGCAAACTAATCTATAGGGATTGAAAGGGGATTGTTCGTTGTCTGGGATTTTGGGGGAAGGGAGGGAAGATGGGGTTGAAAGGGCACAAGAACACTTTTTGGGGATGATGGAAAGATTTATCTGAATTGTCTGTGTGTGTGTGATTGTATCACGGGATGTATACATATGTCAAAATTCATTAAATCATACATCTTAAATATGTGCAATTCACTATGTCAATTATATCTCAGTAAAAGTATAAAAATCATTAACAAGGAAAACATGTTGGTTTTAAGCCATTAAAACATCTACCGTGTACCAGGCACTCTGCTGGGGACAGTGTTCATTAAGGCAGACAAGACCCCTCCTCTAGGGGAGGGTACATTCTGGTGGAGGAGACAGATCGATAAGTGATAATAGTAAAGTCTGGTAAGTGTTACTACAGGGTAAGAAGGGGAAGCCTTGAAAACAGGCAGCAGGATTATCTAAGCTGGTTATTCGGTAGTAGATGCCTAAAACTGTGTTGAAAAGATTCTGAAGCTTAGCAGGATCCCATGCGCTAGGAGAGGGTGGTGATGCTGGGTACCATGCATTTGCCCAGATGAGGCTATACTGTCGGCCTTATCATACATTTCCCAATAATATGACTATTTCAACTGGTTATGAAGATGTTTAAGAATAGTTCAGATCTCTTGTTATAGACCAGTTTTTTCCCAGAGCAGTATTTTTAAGGCAGTGTTTCTTGTTGGGGAAACATCAACTTTCCAGACTGTAGTGTAGACAGAGGACAAGTGTTCTTTTGTTCTCAAAAGCTCTGTTTTCAAGTGCTTTTTACCCGTTGATGTGACTGTGTCTGAGCCTTTGCTAAGGGTACTGCAGCTGGATTGTGTAGTGGAACCAGGTCCAGAAAAAGAATCACTCAAGAATGCAAGTAAACAGGATGTCAGATGTTATCCTTAGTCTATTTCCCTCAACATAGCTTTTTGGCTGCAAAGTAAAATGCCATTCTTCTAGCTTGTGCTTATACACAGTGATGGCTGACAGCAGGCACAATCTTCCTCTGCTTGGCATGTTGTCACCGTGCAACTCAACATGTTTTGCAAGGCATGATTGTGACATATCATCTCGGTGAGACAGTATGAGGACATGTGGCCATTTCTTGGAAGAATTTCCCAGCCTACCTTCTTTGAGCCCTGTTTTGCCAGCACAGCTCCCCACGAGGCTCAGATCTGTCTGACCTAAGAGCCAGTTGGCATCTTCCTCTTGTCAGAAACCAGATTTTCACTGGGGCTAGACTATATATTGACAGCTTTTTCCCAGACTGGCCCATGAGTATCTCATTTCTAAGGTCCCCTGAAGTGCTGGCTCACCTCCGTTTTCCCAGAGCGCTCACTTCCTTCTCTCTCCTCCCTCCCCGGCATCCTCCTCACTTCCTTCCTTTACAGCTTCTTGCACCCGTTGGTTTTTTTTTTTTTTGTGTGTGTGTGTGTGTGTGTGTGTGTGTATGTATTTCTTCTTCTTCTTTTTTAATCCCAATGAATTTGTTTTGCAGATTTTGAAAAAGAAACCCAGTGTTATCCAGGACTTTTTTCCCCCCCATTCATTCTATTTCCACATCTTTGAGTGTGAGCTCTGTGGTTTTCAAATCCCATAATTGGAGTGGCTTCCACCGTTGTCTAAGAAAAGTTCTTTTAGAGCTTTGCGCTGCAAGCACGAGAAGAGAACTCATAAAAAGGAAGACAACAGCAGATGCAATCGCGGATGTGGCTTAGTCCTTGCAGCTGCCCCAGAGAGCTGTTCGGAGTGTACAGTCCTCAGTAATGAATCCAGAAGAACGCATCGTGACATGGCTTATATCTTTGGGAGTATTAGATTCCCCCAAAAAGACCATCTGTGATCCGGAGGAGTTCTTGAAGTCCTCGCTGAAAAATGGGGTAGTGCTATGCAAACTGATCAACAGACTTAGGCCTGGCTCTATAGAAAAGGTAAGGGAAATTTGCAGTATCTTTGGGGTTGCTTACCACCAGAGAGCAGCAATAATGTCACTCTGGAGATTTTCGATTGCCTGGGTCACGGGACGCTCCTACTTTAATCTCTTTCTAAGACTTCGACTTTCTTTCTGTTTTTGTAGTTGGAAAATGAAATGTTATCCTTTAGTAATTGGCCACCGAAGATTAGTACAGTAAAAACCTGTTACACCGCTGGTGCCAGGGACAAGGAGCTTGCTCTGTCATAGAGATGCATGTTATACCTCCTTGTGTACTGAGGACATGTTTTGAACTTGGGGTACATATGAGTCTGAGGAAAAACGGGATGATTAATAACAGATACAGATGGTGCCTATTGACGGTATGACTAAATTCAGTGTAGATTTTCTTCACCAAGAAATAAAATATCCATTGAAAGAAAGAAAGGCTATTTAGCAACCTGGAGAAATAATCCAAAATGTTACAACACGTTCTGTTAAAACAATGGAAACCAAATATACGTTTCAAATGCAACGTGTGTGTTCAAAGTGAAACTAACCTTACTCTCTTTTAAAAATCCAAAATTGTGAATGTTGGAAACCCATGGTCAGGAGGATGTGATTAAAACAGTGGGCACTTTAAGTAAGTTTAAAGGTGGAGCCCTACTATTATTTTCTTAAGGTCAGCAGGGAATGTGATGTTGAGTACAGTTCTTTTGCTTATAATTTCTCAAACTTGAAAAACAGTGATAAAATGGTGGGAAAATGTTGAGAAATGTGATCAAATGTAGAGAACAGTGAAGGGGAAAATATACTTTTTAATAAATTATCATGAGGAGGACGGAGGGTGGTAATAGGTTGAAAGCAGGAACCAGGATCAAAAAACTTTCAGGGTCTCTCTAATTTGCTATCACTACGCTTTGGCAGAAAGCATGAGAAAAAGTTTGTAAGTAGAGACGGCTTGGGACTGAGGGTTTGGTGACATTTGAAACAAGACCGACCGTTTAGATTTTTGCATCGCTTCCTTCAGTGGTTAATTTCTCTTCCTGGACTGACAGCAACGTTGGCCCCGCCTTAAAAAGCCTACCTTATCTACTTATCAGTGAATGATGCAATGATGTGACCCGCATGTGATGACAGTCTCCAAGTGACATTTGACTGTGTTTCCCTAGTACTGTCTGGAGCCCCAAACTGAAGCTGACTGCACCAACAACATCAATGACTTCCTGAAAGGATGTGCAGCCCTTCAAGTGGAGGTAAGCCCACCCAGGTTGCCTTCCTCGTGGTCATCGTTTTTCACTCTGCTAATGAAGATGGTGTTGTAGTAAAAGTACTTGGTTTATTTTCACTGTGAAACAGAGGAAGCATTTTATGGAAACCATGGTTAAGATCGGTGGTCCCCAGTCGTGGCTTGCTAGTTTGTCCTTTCCAGAAACCAATTCCAAAACAAAACAAAATAAAAATTCAAAATATGTACCTTCTGGACTTCCCTGGTGGTCCAGTTGTTGAGACTCTGCACTTCCCCTGCAGGGAGAAAGGGTTCGATCCTTGGTCAGGGAACTAAGATCCTGCATGCCACCAAAAAACAAAAGAAAAGAAAAAGAAAAACAGAGCAAAATATGGTACCTTTCATCCTGCTGTATAGCACAGAGAACTATATTCCATATCCTGTGATAAACCAAATGGAAAAGAATATAAAAAAGAATGTATGTATATGTATAACTGAATCACTTTGCTGTACAGCAGAAATTAACACAACATTGTAAAGCAACTATACTTCAATTAAAAACAAAACAAAAAACAAAACCAAAATATGTTACCTTTAAAAAACAGCACCCAAGCCCTGAAAGCAGGCTTCCGGTGCCAGAGCTTGTATGGTGTGAGTCCCTACTTAAGTGGAGCCCAAAGCAGGCCACTGGCTGCTGCAGAGGGTTACTGTAATCCCCCTGAGTTGGGAAGACTGGAAAGCTTATTGTCACTTTTTCCCACTAACACTTTAGAACAGAGGCCTTGAAAGAACCTGGCCCTGAGGTAGAAATTGTAAATTAAATTACGTTGCATTCTTTTATGTTATGTGGATCCTTACAGTAAGTATAGGGGGTGTTGCTGAAAAGGAGGTGATACTTTTGCCTATGTGTCAAATTATTTAATGTCTCTGTGCCTCAGTGTTTCTATCTGTAAAATGGACACAATAATAGCTACCTTACGGGGGTTGTGGTAAGGATCAAATGAGATACTGCATAATAATTTAGAGCTAAGACCTCCAACCTCCAAAGATCTGTGAAGTAATGTATGTAGAGTGCTCAGCACAGGATCAAGGACATAAGAAGTGTAGATGTGCATTAGTAGTATTACTTGTGGAGAAGTATTAGTAGTGGTTTGAGCCTGGATTCGGACATTAGACTGCTCAGGTTCAAATCTCAGTTTTCTCCCACTAGTAAGTTTATGACGTTCGGCATGTTACTTTACTATGCCTCTCTGCCTCAGTCTCCCCACCTGTAAAATGGGAAGAATAGCAGCTCCTGTCTCATAGGATTGGTGTGAGATTTCAATGAATTTGTGTCCCGGAAGAGTGCGTGGTACGTAGTAAGTCTTCTCCAAGTGTTAGCTATTAGTAGTAGTAGTACAAGTACCTTTGCCCCAGATAAACTTTGCTTCCTTCAGAATTTTTCCTAAAGTTAGCCATAGCATCAAGCTATGCTTGTCTCTGAATATTTTATTCCAGATTTCCCTATTGCCAAATTTTAGCACTGTGTGTGTGTGTGTGTGTGTGTGTGTGTGTGTGTGTGTGCGCGTGAGCACATGAGTGTGTATGGCTTTTGAGGTAGGTGTAACCTACTCTATATCCCTTATGGAATCATGTCTGCTATGAGCAGATCATGGTATTTTCTTTTTTATTTGATAAATAAAAACATGGTGAGGTTGCCAGTGATTTATGCACTCTGAAGCTGCCAGAAGGTATACCGAGCTTCTTTGTGGTTCTAAGAATACTAGATGATACAGAAACACCTCCTGGGGGACTTCCCAGGTGGTGCAGTGGTTAAGAATCCACCTGCCAATGCAAGGGACACGGGTTTGAGCCCTGGTCCAGGAAGATCCCACATGCCGTGGAGAAACTAAGCCCGTGTGCCACAACTACTGAGTCTGCGCTCTAGAGCCCGCGAGCCACAACTACTGAGCCCATGAGCCACAACTACTGAAGCCCGTGCTCCGCAACAAGAGAAGCCATCGCAATGAGAAGCCCGCGCACTGCAACGAAGAGTAGCCCCCGCTCGCTGCAACTAGAGAAAGCCCGTGCACAGCAATGAAGACCCAAAGCAGTCAAAAATAAATAAATAAATAAATTAAAAAAAAAAAAAGGAACACCTCCTGGGTCTGGCATTGTTGGAGAATGAGTCATTTCACATAAGTGGATTCTTCTGATAACTAATGCTTACTCCATTAATTTTTAGCCACTTTGGATACAAATCTTTCTAAAAAAGTATAACATGATTTTCATTTCTTACATGAAAGGCACCAGGCATATTTTGATTTCTTTTTGATAATTCAGGCTGGCCTGAGCATCAGATGAATATTGTAAGGAGGCAATATCTGGCATGGTTAAGCGCATACCTTCTCTAGTTTGACAGACTTGTGTCAGAGTCTTGGCTCTGACTGTGTGACTCTGGGAAAAGTTACTTGGCCTCTTTCTGCTCCAGTTTCCTCATCTGTGTAATGGAGACATTAGTAATATCTACTGCATAGGATTGTTTTAAAGATCAAATAAAATAATGCAGTTAAGACACACTTCATATGTCACTGCACATAAGACACGCATAATAGCTGCTCACACTGTTATTACTAGGTAGTGTTGTACACAAAATTATGCCTGTAAAAAAAAAAAAAAGCAAAATTATGTCTGTAAGGGGTGTATAGCAGCCATACCGAGGCACTCCTAGAACCCTGAGGGAAGCCTAATGAAATCAGCACATAAGGAATGAGACTGAAAGCCAAGCTGGGGTGTACCCAAGCAGCCAAGAATACTGACCATCCGATCTCAAGCTCCCAAGTAGCTAGGGAGACAGACCTCAACATAAATATTTGCAAACTTAAAAAATTTAATTACTTTAAAATTGAATATATTTGACATACAACATGGTGTAAATTTAAGGTGTACGCTGTGTTACTTTGATAGATTTATATATTGTAATATGACTGCCGTTGTAGCTCACATCACCTAAGTATAGTATAATATTGTTCTCTGTGTTCACTACAGTGGGCATTAGAGCACTACGGCATATTTGCTACTCGTTGCAAGTTGGTACCCTTAAACAGCGTCACTTTTCATACCTTACCCCCACCCCTTGGTAACCACCATTTGACGCTCCGTTTTTTTATGTTTGACTTTTTTAGATTCCACATATAATGAGACCATACAGTATTTTTCTTTCTCTGTCTGACTTATCTCACTTAGCATAATGTGCTCCAGGTCTATCCCTGTTGTCGCAAACGGCAGAATATCCTCCTTTCTCATGGCTGAATAACAGTCCATTGTGTGTATATGCCACATCTTTTTTTATCCATTCACCCATTGATGGGCATTTAGATTGTTTCCGTATCTTGTCACTTTAGATAGAGTATCTCTCAGACAGTGCCTAGTATAGGGCATGCTGAATACTTTTTTGTTGATGCTATAAAACTGTTAATGTATGAAAAGCAAGAAGAGCAGGGCTTGATTATTGCCAAGAACACACTATTATTTATATAAAAAAAGAGTGGCAGCTTGAAATGGTCAACTTGGAAATGTAGAAAAATGAAGCTGGAGATGCAGCAGAACGCTGACAATTTGAGTGTTGGCTGTGGGGCACAGTGACCACATGAAAGAACTGCTGCCTTCTGACCCTCTGGGTGGCCAGTTGGCCTCTGCAAGTGACCTCCATCTTTGTGTTCTCATATGGCTACAGTGTCCTAGGGTCTCTAGGGGATCACACAGCTAGCAACTGGTCAGGGAAGTCTGCTGAGACACCTGGGAGACAAAGGTATCTCTGAAGCATCTCCCAGACTTTGATAGTTTCTCTCTCTCTCTCTGTTTTTTTTCTAATATTTCCTCTTTTTCTTTTTTTTAAATTTAATTTAATTTTTTAAAATTATTTTTTATTGAATGAAAAATCCTTTAAATTCTATAGTGCTTTACAATTTTCAAAAGTTTCACACACATGATTTCATATAATCCCATAATAACCCCTTTTTTTCCCCTCTACCCCTATATTGCCCCTCCCACCGTCCCTCTCCCCACAGGCAACCACTAGTTTGTTCTCTGTATCTGTGAGTCTGCTTTTTTGGGGTTTTATTCACTAGTTTGTTGTATTTTTTAGATTCCACATATAAGTGATATCATACAGTATTTGTCTTTCTCTGTCTGACTTATTTCACTTAGCATAATGCCAAGTCCATCCATGTTGCTGCAAATGGCAAGATTTTCATCTTTTTTATGGCTGAGTGGTATTCCATTGTGTGTGTGTGTGTGTATGTGTGTGTGTGTGTATAATATATCACATATTCTTTATCCATTCATCTGTTGATGGACACTTAGGTTGCTTCCATACCTTGGCAATTGTAAACAATGCTGCTATGAACATTGGGGTGCATGTATCTTTTCGAATTCGTGTTTTTGCTTTTTTTGGTTATATACCCAGGAGTGGAATTGCTGGGTCACATGGTAGTTCTATTTTTAGAGAAACCTCCATACTGTTTTCTACATTTCTACAAACCTACAAACCTAATCTACAAACCTACAAACCTAACATACACCTAATATACAAACCTACAAACCTAATCTACAAACCTAATATATAAAGTTTTCTACATTTTCTACATTTCTACAAAACTCTATTTTTGAGAAACCTCCATACTGTTTTCCACAGTGACTGCACCAATTTATTTATTTGTTTATTTGTTTATTTATTTGTTTATTTATTTTAAATTTATTTATTGGCTGCATTGGGTCTTTGTTGCTGCACACGGGCTTTACTTGCGGCGAGCGGGGGCTACTCTTTGTTGTGGTGCACGGGTTTCTCACTGTGGTGGCTTCTCTTGTTGTGGAGCACAGGCTCTAGGGCACGTGGACTTCAGTAGTTGTGGCACGCAGGCTCAGTAGTTGTGGCGCACGGGCTTAGTTGCTCCGCGGCATGTGGGATCTTCCCAGACCAGGGCTCGAACCCGTGTCCCCTGCATTGGCAGGCAGATTCTTAACCACTGCACCATCAGGGAAGCCCTGCACCAATTTATATTCCCACCAACAGTGTAGGAGGGTTCCCTTTTCTCCACATCCTCCCCAACATTTGCTATCTGTGTTCTTTTTCGTGATAGCCATTCTGACAGGTGTGGGGTGATATCTCATTGTGGTTTTGATTTGCATTTCCCTGATGATTAGCACGATGTTGAGCATCTTTTCGTGTGCCTGTTGGCCATCTGCATTTCCTCTTTGGAAAAATGTCTATTCAGGTCTTCTGCCTATTTTTTAATTTGGTTGTCTGTTTTTTCGATGTTGAGTTGTATGAGCTGTTTATATATGTTGGATATTAACTCCTTATTGGTCATATCATTTGCAAATATTTTCTCCCATTCAGTAGGTTGTCTTTTCTTTTTGTCAATGGTTTCCTTTGCTGTACAAAAGCTTTTAAGTTTGATTAGGTCCCATTTGTTTATTTTTGTTTTTATTTCCTTTGCTTTAGGAGATGGCTCCAAAAAAATATTGCTGTGATTTATGTCCAAGAGTGTTCTGCCTATGTTTTCCTCTAGGCGTGTTATAGTATCCAACCTTTAATCCATTTTGAGTTTATTTTTGTGTATGGTGTTAGAGAATGTGCTAATTTCATTCTTTTACAAGTCGCTGTCCAGTTTTCCCAGCACCACTTATTGAAGAGACTGTCTTTTCTCCATTGTATATTCTTGCTGCCTTTGTCATTGATTAATTGACCATAAGTGTGTGGGTTTATTTCTGGGCTCTCTATTCTGTTGATCAATGCGTCTGTTTTTGTGCTAGTACCATACTCTTTTGATTACTGTAGCTTTGCAGTGTAGTCGGAAGTCAGGGAGCATAATTCCTCCAGCTCTGTTCTTCTTTCTCAAGATTTTTTGGGCTATTTGGGGTCTTTTGTGTTTCCACACAAATTTTAAAATTATTTGTTCTAGTTCTGTGAAAAATGCCATTGGTATTTTGATAATAGTATCTTTTGAAACATGAAGTTTTAAAATTTTGATGAAGTTAAATTCATATTTTTTTCTTTTGTTGCTTGTGTTTTGGGTAACATAGCTAAGAAACCATTGCCTGGTGCAAGGTCATGAAGATTTACTCCTACGTTTTCGTCTAAGAGTGTTCAAGTTTTCGCTCTTACATTTAGTTCTTTGATCCATTTTGAGTTAGTTTTTGTGTATGGTGTGAGATAGGTGTCCAAATTCATTCTTTTACATGTGGATATCCAGTTGTCTCAACACCATTTGTTGAAAAGACTATTCTTTCCCCCACTGAATTGCTTAATGTAGCTGTGTAGTAAGTTTTCAAATAAGAAAGCGTGAGCCCTCCAACGTTGTTCTTCATTTTCAAAATAATTTTGGCTATTCTGGATCCCTTGTGTGCCCATATAGATTTTAGGATAAGTCTGTCCATTTCTGCAAAAAAGCCAGCTGGAATTTTAATAAGGATGGTGTTCAGTCTGTATATTACTTTGGGGAATATTGCCATCTGAACAATATTAAGTCTTCTGATCCATAAACACAGGATGTCTTTCCGTTGATTTAGGTCTTTAAAATTTCATTCAACAATGTTTTGTAATTTTCAGTGTACACGCCTTATACCTCCTTGGTCCAATTTATTCCAAAGTATTTTATTCCTTTTGATACTACTACAAATAGAATATTTTTCTTAATTTCATATTTGGGTTGTTCATTGCAAGTGCATAGAAATACAGTTGATTTTTGTATATTGATCTTGTGTCCTTCAACTTTAACTTGTTCATTAGTTCTAATAGTCTATTGGATTCCGTGTGGTTTTCTTGTACAAGATCATGTCATCTGTGCACAGAGATACTTTTGCTTCTTCCTTTCCAATCTGGATGCCTTTTATTTCATTTCTTGACTAATATGCCTGGCTGAAACCTTCTATACAGTGTTGAATGGAAGTGATGAGAGTGGACACCCTAGTCTTGTTTTTGACCTTAGGGGGAAGCTTTCAATCTTTCACCATTAAGTATCATGACAGTTGTGGGTTTTCAGTGCTCTTTATCAGGTTGAAGGTGTTCCCTTCTATTCCTAGGTTTTGAGTGTTTTTATCACGAAAGGGTGCCAGATTTTGTCAAATGCTTTTTCTGCATCTGTTAAGATGACCACTGATTTTGTCCTTTATTATACTGATATGTTGTATTACACTGATTAATTTTCATCTGTTAAATCAATCTTGCATTCCTGGGATAAATACCAATGGATCACGTTGTATATGCACATAGAGAATTGTGCGCATCTGTCATTATTCTTGACGCATCTTTCGTCATAGAAATGGAATTACTGTGTGAAAATTTGATACTCTCAAATTCCTCTACAAAGATGCTGAAGTTATACTCTTACCAATAGTGTAGAAAGTGCCTTCTTCTTCATGTCCCTGGTGGCCCTGGATATTATTTATCTTCAATGTTTGCTAAAACTTTGGGTGAAAATGGTATTTCATTTATTGCTATAATTTGACTTTCATGACTCCTAGTGAGTTTGGATATCTCTCATGCCTTTATAGTTCATTTGTATTTCCTTTTCTGCAAGCCAAATACATCTTTCTTATTTATTTACAGAATGGAGAGGGCAGGGAGGACACTCAGGCCTCAAGAGAAAATCTTCCAGAACATATGGAAGAATCCTCATATCTAGGTAGAGTGTCGCTAATGTAACCAGGAAGCCCCTTGACAACACTGTCCTAGCAATGCTAGTTTTGTCTTTGTTCTGCCTTTGAACTTGGCGGGAATCAGGGACAGATACAGTTCTTGCAATCATTTGAGAGTGGCCAGGGTGCTACCTCTCTGACTGCATGGTCCTGGCTACAGCCCCAGGAAGGACTGGTCTGTCTCAGCTCTAGTCCTCTGGTTTTCCTTTCGGCCAGCCTTTCTCCCTGCCTCATCCTCAACAGGTACTTCTGCTTTGTCACCTGCCACCCTTATGACCCGCACATTGCCAGGGATACCCTACCATCTCCTATTCTGCTCCTGGGCCAACCCTACTTTGTAAAAAAGATGTTTTGTTCATGAAGGATATCGTTGAATGTATATGAGGCTCAGTTAGTGCTTCTGTCTCTCTTTCTCCCTCCTTCTCTCTTTCTCTCTCATCAGCTGGTATCAGTATGGCTTTTTCTCTGCCCCCACCTGCTCACTGCCTCCTGTCTCCGTGAGTCACCCCATCTGCCTTGTCACTGGAACAGCAGGGGCGCTCTCCCCAAAGTGGGGCCTGTGGGATGGACGATCTGCCATTTCCCAGGGGCTGCTCTGATCATGAGTCAAGGCAAAATCTCCCGTAAGAGAGCTCCGGCTCTAGGAGAGCAAAGCCTCCCTGGAGCCAAGTGCCTGGAGTGAGGCAGAAGGCCAGCCAACCAAGCAGTAGCTGCAGTGGGTAGCAGCAGACCTTCCTTCAGACCCTGCACGTGCCACCTTCTTTCGGAGAAGTCCCAGTCCCCTTCCCTCGGCCTCGGTTGACTCATCTGTAAAACGAAGAGACTGGAGTAGTGATTGGTAATGTCTCACTGTTGGACACTGTTTTTAACTGGCCCGTTTCCATCAGTTTCCGCTGGGGAAAGCTTTGTATATTTAGCCGCTCAATTTGAGCTAGTGGGAAGACTGAAGAGGATTTTGTAAGTTGTTGGTCTTTTTTTTTTTTTTTCTTTCTGTTGAGCCAGTCTGACACTCCTACTGGAATTGCCGTGAGTTACATCAAATGACACCCATGACTCTGGCCATCCTAATCTACCGACTGCATTGTATTTCTGTAAAAATTGGACTTCAAGTAAGGTCGGAAATATTTCCCATCTATCACGAACCTTTTCATTCTCTATCAAAGAGACGATCTGATGTGGGGCCTGTTATCCGAGAGTCCGGGAAGGGCAGCCAGGACAGCTGGGGGAAAGGAGGGATGTGGAGGGCCGCTGGAGAGCGCTTCCTTGCTGGGGTGTCTCAGCGGCTCACCATAGAGCTTGGGGGGTCCGAGCTGCGTCGGGGGCTGGAGGAGGAAGCGGGCCACCAGGCAGGGCTGCTCTGTGAGGCCGGGATTCCCACCCGAGGCTCTGGCAGAGGCCCGCTGCAGGCCAGGCGGCGGCAGCCCGGGGCTCGGGGCCGAACCGGGCGGCAGCAGCATGCGCAGTGTGGCCGCCGCCGCCGCTCCGCGGTTTCTGCTGCTGCCACGGCTACCCGGGCGGCGGCGGCGGCGGCGGCTGCTGCTCTACCCTGCGCCGCTGTCACTTCCAGTTCCTACTTCGGCGATCCAGGTCCGGGTCACTGCTTCCACGCCGCTGGCCCGGTCCCTCCAGGCCGCTCTCCCTCCCGGGCTCTGGGCTCCGGGCTGGAGGGGGCCAGCGAGGTACTGAGAGCAGGGTCCGGAGCGGCCGCGAAGGCGGCTTCCCAGGGCAGCCGCTGCCCGCCCGCCGCCGCCCCTCGCGCCCTCGACCGGCTCGCCGCCAGCGCACCCAGCGGGGCGCGTCTCCCGCACCCAGCTTCCCGCCCTCCCAGCGGCCCCGCCGCTCTGGAAACCAGAACTTGAGGGCAAGAATCTGGCTTCCCTTTATATTAAAAAAAGGGGGAGGGACATTAAAAAAAAAATCCCCGGACTGGAGAGGTTGCGGGCGCTGCACGGAGTTTGGAGACGGGCGCCCCCTCCTCGCCCGCGTCCAGGAGCAAAGTTGCAGCCGCCCCTCCCCGCCCCGGCGAGCCGAGCCCAGCTCTCCAGTTTCGCCCTGGTGGCGGCCGCGCTCGGGGCAGGGTCCCAGCTCCGGCCGGGTGGAACGGTTCCCGCAGCCTTGGCACGGGCTCGGCCGCCCGCTCGTCGGCCCCGTGACTCGGGAGGGCGAGCGGCTTCCCGGAGGCGGCGGCGGCGCGGCTGGACCGAGCGAGCAACCGGAGGACCAGCGGGCAGCGGCCGAGCCAGGTGACCTGCCCCGGGGCGAGGGGGTCAGGGGAAGGGAAGCGCGCGAGGGCCTGGGGTGGGGGCGAAGGACCCCAGTTGGAGAGGAGCCGCCCTTCCTCCCCGGGCCGTGGCCGCGGGGTCCGTCCTCCGCCAGGGCCTCGCGGGGCTCTGAGCTCCGGGGTGCGGGGAGCGGGGGCGGGGGCCGCGGGCGGAGAGCTGGGACGCGCCAAACTTAGGGGCGAGTTGTCCGGCTCTGGCCGCGAGCTTCGCATCAGACCGGATTCCTTCTTTCCCCCGGAACCAGGGCGGGAGTCAACAGTACTATTTTTTTGATACTAACTTGACTTCCCCCCACCCCCCACCCCCCAACCCCGGGCATCTGTACATTTGGGGATATTTTCGGTGTTGAGTACACAGGTCTGTCGCAGGAATGGTCTGTGGATGGGGAAAGTCCTGTATCTCCAAGGTGTTCAACGTGCCTGTGGTTAATTTCGAGTTTTCATTTTCCAGTCATTTAGGAACCCAACAGGTATGTGAGCGATTTCGTTTCTTAGCTCTAGAGTGGAGAGCCCTTAAGTTTATCTCTGTCTCTTCGAGAATCTTATATTTTTATTTTTGGTTTGATATTGTTTTTGGATCTAGGGGTGACTCACATGATTTTTTTTCCTTTTCTTAATGCGTAGTGGGAGTAAAAATAGAGTCCTAAGGGAATATATTTTTCTATGCAACTATGTATATTTTTGTCAAGAAAAGCTTCACATAAACCAAAAACCATTACAGAATAGGAGACGACTTTTAAGGCAAGATTCTAAGGTCCAAACTGCTTTTCTAACTTATATTTGCCTGGGAACCCCACAATTTGTCCTTGAACTTCCTGTCTTAATTTTTGACATTGACTATGGTAAGAGGAGCTCGGATGACATCATTTGCTCGAGCCACAGTTCTGGTGTTCCGTGACTGAGAGCGCCTGTCTCCACAACGTAAGGCCTGGGCTTGCCCTTGTACTTCAGCTGAGGCATTTCCAAGGATTTCTCTTAAGCAAAGTATTATGCTACATGCCAAGCAGTGCTGCAGTCTCTTCTTACATAAGCGAGCTTCAGGCTGGTGGAGTCTCTGCGTGCACTTGGAGCAGTTAATATCAGAGAGTTCTCAGTCTTGGGGAGGGAGGTTGGTGGTTGGTGATTGGAGTTTGGAAAAAAGTAAATTTCCAGTCTTGCCTTTCTTTGCTGCTTCAATTTTTGCAAAGCTTTCTATTTATCTTATCTGAAACTCACTGTGCCCTTGTAAAGGCAGTAGGAGAGATGGCATTACTTTCATTGGCCAGAGAAACAGAAAAGTTTAGTGAAGCAAAGTCATACAGCTGACGGGTGGTATCATCAAAACTCTCACCTGAATCTCCTGCTCTCAGCCCAGGATTCTGTTTTGTTTGTTTGTTTTTACGAAAACATGACCTTTTATACAAAAGTGTTTCATTTGGCACATTTCATGGGTGGTGTGTCTTCCAAGCTATTAATTTTTTCTATTCTTTTTGCCAACTCACATGGCTGGCGCTGTTCTTAGGAGTGAGGACAGGGCCAAAGCTTTCCAAAGGAGGGTCTGTGGTTTGTATTTACCTACAGTCTGCCGCCCCTCCGTTCACCTTCGGGGGTAGCAGGTGCTGAACAGAGTGAGTGACCAGGGCCCAGAAATGTCCGACATTCGTTTGACATCACTAGCCCAAGTATAATATTACTTCAGTCTTCACAAAGAAACTCATTCAGGAGGAGAAACTGGAGAGCGTGAGTTTTGTTCGTTAACAGCAATCTGGTCATCACTGGAACTTAGACACGAAGGAGGAAAAGGAGTTGAGTACCTACCATTTCTCAGGCACCTACTGTGTTCTAGGTACTGTGCTAGGTGCTTTAAGTATATTATTTTATTTCATCCTCACAACGATCCTGGGAGGGAGGGGATGTTGTTCCCATTATACTGAGGTTTGGGGACGATCCAGACAAATGCCAAATGGAGCCAGAATGTAATCGTTGATGTGCCTTACTTCAGAACTTGTTCCCTTTGCTACGTGCCAGGCTGTCCCCCCAGAGGAGCTATTGATAAATACAGGAACGCCTAACCTTGGTTTGCACACATGGCTGCACGTTAGAGCCACCTGGGGTGTTTTTAAAAAATACAAATGTTGGGGTCTCCCCACACTGAGCTTTTGGGTTAATTGGTCTGCAGTGAGACCCAGGCCTTGGTATTTCTTGCTCTTTTTTTTAATGTTTAAACGAATTTTATATTGCCATATAGCATGAATTCAGGAAACTGCACAAATCCTAAGTAGAGTTTGATGAATCCTTCCAAATTGAACACATCTGTATAGTCAGCACACCGATTAAGAAACACACCATCATCAGCATTCAAAAGCCACCCGCCTTGTGCCCCTTCCCAGTCACTACCCCTCACCAGTGGGCACCACTGCCCTGACTTCTAAGACAATAGATTCCTTTTTTTCTGTCTTGTACTTTATATGAGTGGAATCATATAGTACGTATCTGTTTGTATAAGATGTCTCTCACTCAGGGTAATCTTTGTACGAGTTCCCCATGTCATTCTTTCTTTTTTATTGCTAGTAGTATTCCACCACGTGGATGTCCCCTATTTTGTTTATCCATTCACCTGTTGATGGACATCTGGGTTGTTTCCAGTTTGGAGTTGCTATGAACAATGCTACTATGAATATCCCTGCGCATGTCTTCTGGTGCGCATTTCTGCTGGGTTTATACATAGGAATGGAACTGCTGGGCCATAGGGTGTGTATATGTTTGGCTTGAGTAAGTGCTGCCCCAAAGTTTTCTGAAGTTATTATTTGGTTTTGAAAGCTCCCCAAGTGATTCTAATGTGCAGCCAGAGTCGAGAACTATTTCCCTGGTTTACCTAGAGTTCAGCCATCTAGCAACCTCTAGTGTCTGCCACCAAGCTGAGAACCTCCTCAGCCTCGGATTGTCTAGGAAATCTTCTCTGCTGGATTGGGCAATTAGCATCCATTTTCCCATAATCCCTTGTGCCCAGCTACCAGCTACCTGCCCGCTCTCACCATGGTAATCTGTGGACACACTTCCGTCTCTACTAGCCTTGGAGCTTCTCAAAGGCAGGAACCAGAACTTGATCATATAACGCCAGCAATCAGTACAGAACGTGGCACATAGCAGGTGCTCAGTAAATGTTTATTAAGTGAATGATTGCTGGAATGACTGAATGGTCGGGGAAGCTCTGGGCTGCAAAAGAGATGCCCCATCTTTGTCCTTAGACTTGTGCACTTTTATTCCTAGGAGACTGCCTCAGACCCTCACTCAGAGCCTAATTACTTTTATTGATTGAAGCCTGTTGGAATTATGGGTAATCTGGTTGCTCATCCCCAAACTGGTTAGAAATAGCAAATTAGAATAAATGAGATAAGGAATGTGGAAGCGCTTTGTAAACTGGAAAACAGCATTTAAATAGAAAGTTGTGATAAAGGGAGAAGAGAGAAGTTGCTCTAGATTAGACTTGCTGGCGATGGCAGAATGAGTCTGTATCTATGTGTAACATGGAAGCAATGAAATCAGCAGGAGACAAAAACTATAAAAAGCAGACTGCCAAACATAACCATCAGGGCCTTGTTGGTGTGGGATCAGGCAACCCAACACATGCTGTGTGGTCTAGTGGCCAGAATTTGTAACTTTCTCTGCCTTGGTCTGGGTCTGATTCCCGGTCAGGGAACCTTTGTTCTTGAGAAGTAGTATAGTAGTACAGTGGCTAAGAGCTTGAGCCTTGGGCTTGAACTAACCTGAAGTAGTCACTTGTTAGGTATATGCTAATTTCCTTGGTGGTAGTGGTAGGTAATATTAGGTATATATTACTTTATTATTATTAGGTATATGCTAATTAGATATATGCCACCTCTTAGCATTAAATGAGAGAAGGCAAGTAAAGCACTTAGCACCAGTGCCTAGCACTGAGTAAACGCTCAATAAAAGCTAGTTCCTAATTGGAATTTTAATGGATCCCAGTAGACTAGTGTTCACAAATGATAACATTGCATTATCAGAAAAAAAGTTCACTTTTTTGTTGACAGCTACATTAGGCAAACTCCGTTTAAGAAGTGAGTCGCGCTTTATAGAAAGATTTCCTTTAGGAATCTTAACATTAAAAAACCTTGGATACAGGAGAAGGTAAACTGTGGGCTCTGGGGAATGATGGCTTCTCCAGGGGTCCTGAGGTTTTAAACTAGTTACATGGAGAATTTATATATATAAAATGTAATATATATATTTTAAACTTTTGGCCGCGCCATGCGGCTTGCGGGATCTTAGCTCCCCAACCAGGGATCGAACCGGGTTCCTTGGCAGTGAAAGCACGGAGTCCTAATCACTGGACCGCCAGGGAATTCCCACATTGAGAATTTAGACGGGGATGAAACTTAAACCAGGAAAAAAAAATCCAGCCGTTTTGTTTCTCAGGTCTGTGCTTTATTTGGCAAAGATCGCTTGTTTTTGGAAAAACGTTTTTGGAAAATAAAGTCAAAGGTTAAAATCCCCACATATTTTCTAATTCTTAACATCTCTCTTCTGAAGACAAAATAAAGTTGACCGTTTCTGGGAATTTTAGATGAAGACTGGTGGCGGGCTTGACCTCTGTTCTCATGGTGAACAGCAGAAATGTTCATCCTGTCAACATTATTAACCTCTTTCACTCACTAATTGAAGCGTTTTTTTTTTTTTTTCTTTTTCTAGACTTGAGATTCTCAGTGCCTCACTTCATAGAAAATAATTTGAATTTAGATTAGAGGGTGTTGAAATGTGTTTAAAATTATTTGTAGGTCATATTTACTGTGTTTACATATTTTATTTGGAAGACTGCGTAAAGGCAGTTTAAATTTCAGTGATGTTATAGCCCAGTGATATCCATGGGACACAGACTGGAACCTGTGACTCTAATTTCTGACAATGTATGTGTAATCTTAAGAGTTTCATGAACTGGTTATAAGAGTTCCTGTTAAGTCTCCAGCTTAATGTCTTGCTGTAGTTCTCAGTGCTTAGTGTGGCCAATTTTTAAGTGCTGAGAAGAATTTGTATATGGTTGCCTTTATAACAACTCAGGATAAGAAATATGTTTGGGGATCCAGTTCTAAAGAGGAACTGGAGAAGACAAAGCGACTGAATTCTTCCGAGACTATGAATTATTCAGTTGTTAACCACAGTAACTTCTTTAGCTACCATTTTGTGTGCTAATAATAGAAACGGTTTGGACGGATTCCTCTTGGAATTGAAAAATCAGGAAAGCCTTTCACTCTTTTCTAGTCTATGCATAAACTAGGAGAATGTGTAAAAAGGATATTTTCAGTTTCTCTTGTTTACCTGGGTGAAATGGTTGGTGTGTCTTTTAAAACAAATGCATTTGTTTTATAATTACGATAGCTTGAAATTTAAAAATCCACCCCAGAGCAAGATGCTTCTCGTTCTAGTTGAATTAAACAATTCAACAAATGGTTGTTTGTTTTTGGTTATGACTGACAAAAACTTTCCCCCTTGCTCCCAGGAAATAAGTAATAAACCTGTTGATTTGGGCATAGTCGAGGGGAGAAAATAAAAATCAATTGCCTCTGTACAAAAACAAAACAAAAAGAAACAAAAAAACCCCCCACGATATGTAATATTTAAAAGGGAAAAATATAGTTTCTGAGTTGGATTGAATGTATGCTGATAATCCCAAAAGGAAGGCATTTTATTACAAAATTTGATCAATTGAATCTTCCCGATGGGAGGTGTCAAAGTTATCTTGTTTTAAATCTAACTCAACTCTAATTTGTTTTTTAAAATTAAATTTATTTACTTATTTATTTTTGGCTGCGTTGGGTCTTCGTTGCTGCACGCGGGCTTTCTCTAGTTGCGGCGAGCGGGCTTCTCATTGCGGTGGCTCCTCTCATCGCGGAGCACGGGCTCTAGGCACGCAGGCTTCAGTATTGCAGCACGTGGGCTCAGTAGTTGTGGCTCACAGGCTCCAGAGCGCAGGCTCAGTAGTCGTGGCGCACGCACGGGCTTAGTTGGTCCGCGGCATGTGGGATCTTCCCGGACCAGGGATCGAACCTGTGTCCCCTGCACCGGCAGGCAGATTCTTAGCCACTGCGCCACCAGGGAAGCCCCTTTAATCTGGTTTTAATGTTGATTCTAATCCGGGCTGTTTCTGGGGGCAGCAGAGCACAATGCAGCCCTTTATTCAAATCACGCAATCCTGGCCACTCTCCCCTACTCCAGCCCCATTCTAATTTGGTCATATGTTATCGCTGAGGCGACCCCCGAGGATCAGTGTGAGAGGTGAAGACGTTGCCAGCACAGCATAAGGTATGCGGAGCCACTGGTGATGACCTTGGGGCTAGTACCAAAAGGAAGTACAAGGTCTGGCCTTTGAATTGCAAATGCAGACGAGTGAGGGCACTTGCCTATTGCTTGGGGCCTTTGCGTACCTATGTTTTCAGAGGACGTGTATGTCCGCTCAGTCCAGAAAGTGCTCCATATCCGCATCTCAACCTTGGCATTGCCACTTCCTCTGTTGTCATCTGGGAGCTAGACTTACAACACCAGACATCTGTCTGATTAGCTCCCCGCCTTGTCATCCCCTGGCAAACTGGACCCTTCCACACAGAGGGGCGTGTGTGGGTTCAGAGCTGTGGATCAGCCCAGATGACATAATAGTCACGTGTCAGTTTTACTGACTTCTTGGCAGAAGATTTACCTTCCTAACTTAGTTCTGCTTAGAGAAAGAGAGTAAAATCCCAGCCTTATACTTTCTTGGGGACTTGAATATTATTACAGGGATCAGACATGTCAGTTGAGGAATTGAATAGGGCACTAGGGAAGAGAAGGAATTAAATTAAGGTGGGAGGAAATGCAGCAGTTTGCAAAGCAGTGAGTGAAAGTGTTGTAAGGACTTCTCACCCTAGACAATAACATACAGGCTTCCTTATGCTTTGGAAGCACATGGACATTACTTCAAGAGGCATCTCGAAGGGGTCAAGCTCTTAACAGCTTTTATGAAGAGCCCGGCCTGTGAAGCAGGTCTCAACACTGAGGAACATTCTGTCTTGTAATTTGTCTGTTCTTCATGGCTAGGTTTCCAGCAAACTGGGGCTACTTACCAATAATTTCTGAGAAATGTAGGCAAACCAAGAGAATGCGGTATTTTACTAACAAAAGAAATTTAGCCACTTCTTTGGAGAAATGTGTGTTGTGATGGTGTAAATCAGCATTTTTACTGCAAAATGACCAGTTTGCATTCTTTGATGATATGCTGGTATTTGGGAATGGATTGGGGAAAATCCTGATTGGGGGTTAAAAAATCATCTTCAAGCAAAGAGAACAGAATGAACAACAATGTTTGACAGTTGGTATACCTGTGGGTGATTTTATTTGCTAGATTTTATATAGCATCCTTTTTATTTCTTATCTTAAAACAAATTTATGTATTGGTGCCTGGCGTATACCAGGTGTTCAGTAAATATTTGTTGAATGGGTAATGAGTGGATGAAGTTTTAAAAATTTATTTTAGATACATTGAATATCTAACAGTCTATATGTAGATTATCAACAGCTGACTTTATTCAGAGAAATGACTCTTTAGTGGATGAAAATAAGGCTAAAATGAAAGCCGGGTCCTTCCTAATACAGTATTACTCAGTTTCTTTATGTCAAGCTGGAGCAACTGTTTCATGTTTTTAAAAGTTAAAAAAAAAAAAAAAAAAAGAAAGAAAATGAAAGGTATGAGAGATTAGGTGCCACGATGTCATTTGGAAGACTTTCTCTGCCTTTTCAGTGCTCAGGTCACTTCTTATTCCTTATGTTACCCAAACTCTCTCGATTTCACTGGGCTGTCCACATGTGAGATTTGCACACCCAGGACTCCGTAACTTTGGTTCTCCCAAGTGAGCCCAGGTAGTAACTTCACTGCCTTTGGGTGAGGTAGATGCTTTGTCAGCATTCTTCGCTTCTCTCAATCATATTCTTCAAAAAGAAGCATCTATCTTCCCAAGTGATGGAAAATATATGAGCCCTGATTTATCAAGTTCTACCAGGAAAAAATTACCTTCCCCCTGTCTTTCCTTCTGGGGAAGGTATGACCAAAGGACAGGTGTTTCTGCTGGAAGAAATAGCTGCTTAAGTTTTTGGTTGAAAGGAAAGAGGAATAGTCAGCAAGTGCTTGGGCACCGTCTACATGGTGAGTACTGAGAATTGTGGAAAAAGGCAGCATGTGTATGGGAAATAGTGGAGTTTCGCAGCGTGTAGAAGTGGATGGCTAGGTAGCCAAGCTTCCAGAATCTAGAGCATAATACAGAGTTGCGAGAAAGAGAAGCCCTTTGTGTACTGAGGTGTAGTGTTGGGGGAAGACCCCGTGGAGGAGAGTGATGGAGGATGGGCTCCTTAGGACCGCTAGGATTCAGACGGTTGAGGGAACTTTTTTTTTTTTTTAATTAATTAATTTATTTATTTATGGCTATGTTGGGTCTTCGTTTCTGTGCGAGGGCTTTCTCTAGTTGTGGCAAGCGGGGACCACTCTTCATCGCGGTGCGCGGGCCTCTCACTATCGCGGCCTCTCTTGTTGCGGAGCACAGGCTCCAGACGCGCAGGCTCAGTAGTTGTGGCGCACGGGCCCAGTTGCTCCGCGGCATGTGGGATCTTCCCGGACCAGGGCTCGAACCCGTGTCCCCTGCATTGGCAGGCAGATTCTTAACCACTGCGCCGCCAGGGAAGCCCGAGGGAACTTTTTCATAAGGAGAAGTGTGCATAGCAGAGAGAGGCACAGTGAAGGAAGCAAAGGATTCTGGGGCATACGAGGAGGTGATGATGAGAAACGATGGGCTTGCTAGGTATGGGACCAGCTTGAGAAGGACTTTGAATGCTGGCTCGAAGAGCGTGGACTTGACCTTGTAGGCAGTTACAGGCTGGGTTACCTTAGGCTGAGAGACGTGGATTTTAACTGAAAGCACCATTCCTGATGGCTTGGCTATCTGAGCTCCCGTACACCCACCTTCCTGTGTTTGGATGGTTTCCTAGGCACAGATCCTGTTTGGGGTCAGGTGGAGGAAAATTAATTAATTAATTAATTAGTTAGTTAATTAATTGGTTGATTGATGTCTGTTAGGCATTGATGGGCATCTCTGAAAAGGGCAGACTTGAAAAAGTGACTCACATAGAGACGTAAGCAAAGTGCACCAAAAGTGCCAAATGAATGGTTGAAGGTGATCTTGAAAGAAAGAAAGTAGGAGAAACTTTGGTACAACATCCTTCCTACCCGGATTAGCTGGTGGAAGAGGGACTTCAGGTGTGTGATTTGTAGTCTTGCCAATTGCCTATCACCTCTTCTTACTTCTCGTGGGTTACTTTGCCGTGTTTTGCCACATCCCACTGTGCCCTGCTGGGACTCAGAGCCTCTTTTAGAGCAAGGGATGAACAGGTGAATGTGGCTCTTAGTGGCTGTCATCTAAGCTATTTTACAATAAACAGTTTAAAAAAAAAAAAAGATAGCCCAGCCCAGCCAGACAGTAAAATCTCACAGTTCTTTCCAGTGTCCCTTCTCTATAGTGCTCACATCATGGTGCTTTGGGAGGAGATTTAAAAGGAACCTGTACTACCTGGGACAGGCCAGTAATCGCATTGGCAGACGAGTTAATGAAATCCACCACCATGGAGTTTGAAGCATCTTTGGCCACGTCATGGTCACAGGGCTTCAGTTTGCAGACGAGCACAGGTGTATATTATTTTAGATAACAGATGTTTCCTGAAAAGTCACATGGAAATGGATTTGTTTTCTCCCTTAATGATATTTCTTTTTGCCTTTACTGTAATTTCGGCAATGCCTTTTCCTCAATTATAATTAATCACCAATTGGCGAGAGCTTCTAAACTTTCATTAACTCATCAAACATTTATCGAGCGCCTACTATGTGACAGGCACTCTTCTAGACGTTGAGGATCCAGCCGTGAAAAAGGTTGGAAAGAACTGGCTTCATGGGGCTTACATTCTAGGCGCAATTTATATTTAAGTCTCTCTGACAGTCCATCCCGTCAAGCCACCAATGAATGACTATTTATCGAGTGTCTCATGTGTTGAATGCTGGACCAGGGCTGGGGGGCCCTTTGCACTGCAAAGAGTTGGCTTTCCAATGGGAAAGCCAGGGCTAATCTTAACCCTCACAGAATAAATAGAGACTATTACAGTGGGAGGTGATTGAGAGTGCATGTGTGCAACATCTACCCAGACTGCAAGGCTGTAGCTGTTCAGAAGAAAGAGAGGTGAGGGTGAGTTGGTGGAGGACTCTTAAGGAAGGCAGCGGATGAGACCGCTGGAGGAGGGGCTCCTGTCTCCATTGCCCTCCTCCCTCCCTCAGCTTTGGGTGGGGCTCATTTAACACCAGTCTCTCCTGTGCATGGAATTTGTCCCGAAGCAGCTGCTTCTGCTAGGTTCTCGGGCTCCAACCCTAAATCACAGGAGGCTCCTAGGAAAACAGGGGCTGCAGGAACCCTATCTTCACAGGCGAGTCTCCTCCTTAACTGCCTGGACGGTTAAACAGGCAGGAGCTGTCGGCTCTTACACTTTCTGAGCTTATTTTCATGGTCTTCACACGTGTCACTGGATTCATCCTGGGGAGTTCCAAAATAAATAGTACTCGGAGTGTCTAGGGTATTTTTTTCTTTTTAGTTCCTCCTTTTTTTTTTTTTTTTTTTTTTTTAAAGAAGGGAGTCATTATTTTTTTAAAGTATTTGCTTATTTATTTATTTAGGGCTGTGTTGGGTCTTCGTTTCTGTGCGAGGGCTTTCTCTAGTTGCGGCAAGCGGGGGCCACTCTTCATCGCGGTGCGCGGGCCTCTCACTATCGCGGCCTCTCTTGTCGCGGAGCACAGGCTCCAGACGCGCAGGCTCAGTAACTGTGGCACACGGGCCCAGCTGCTCCGCGGCACGTGGGATCTTCCCGGACCAGGGCTCGAACCCGTGTCCCCTGCATTGGCAGGCAGACTCTCAACCACTGCGCCACCAGGGAAGCCCAATTCCTCCTTTTTTAATTCATCCTTTACGTGAGAGGACAAGGAAGAAATATAAAGGATGAGGACGTTGATCTGGGACCCCACGTTCAGGCATTCTTCAGTATAAAAATGGATTATTTTCCAAATATTTGTTTTTAAGTTATTGTTAGGAACACAGAACACATTTTCCCATAGAACCAAGGTGCTACGTGGTGAGTCTGTTTTCTGGCTGGCCCACAGCGGCTAGTTTCATAACTAATGTGGCTGAACTATGGATGTCATAGAGACTAAGTGGCGCAGGTGACACTATGTCCCCGGGAAAATGTGTTCCTCATTCCAGTTTGCACAACTAAGACGTAAGTCCCCTTCTCCGACACGGTGGCGGCTTGGGGCTTGGGAAGGACACCCCCAGCTCTGGCGCACAGGCACTCCAGCAGCTGGGGCATCACCCACCCGCCCGCATCCCTCAAAACTGGCAGCCAGTGTGGCTCTAGTGACAGAGGCACAGGAGGGGGGGCGGGGGGAGGGCCACAGCGGCCGGCGGGCTGAGAGGCAGCTGGTTCTAAGCCTCTGGCTTCCCACCCTTGGCTTGGCAAACGCTATCGACAAGAGAGATTTCATCTTTCCCTTTCCTTCGTGCCTACTCTCTTTTCGGTGAGATTATCCAAAGCCAGTTGTTCTTTCTCTTTTTAATCCTGGGACCATCCCCACCAAGATGCCTGTATCATTCCTCATTCATTCGCCACTTTCCTCAACACTTGCTACTCAACTGAAGAGAGATCTCTGTTGTGGAGAAAGAGGTTCTTGCCCTAGGTGAATGCTAACAAGGAAGATGGCGATCATAAGGTGGGACACGTTGACGTCGGTGATGCTGAGGAAGCCTCCCGGAGTGGATTTGGAAACTTCTCCATGAGGTGTGAGCAGTGACAATTACGCTCAGATCTTTGCTCCTATTACAGGAGCTCTGTGGAGCTGGACCTCCTAGCTCTGGAGGAGGTGAGGTCCAAGTCATCTAGAAGCCCGTATTGGTTATCTAAAGTGACTCTATATAAATCCACAGAGACAAAAGGACATAGATGGTCAAAGCTGTCCACAATTGCAATCCGAGTCCCACGAGGCAGTGGTGGCAAGATAAAGCCAGAATTTATAAATAGGCCATTTAAAAAATGACATTTTGAAAAAATCAACTATAAACAGGTAATAATTATGTTAGGCTGTGATACCCCAGACTCCCTTTGCTTTGATTCTGTATTATCCGACAAATTTCTAATTGTAATTTGGCTTACTATGTAGATTTCTCTATTGGGAGAGAGTGACCTGGCCCATAAAATGGGAGTATCCAATCCTCTTCATGGCTCTTTTTTTTTTTTTTTAATTAGTAAATTGGCATTTTGGCTTATGCATTGGCCTTTTGTGAACGTGGTGAATATGAGTCCATTTTCAAAAGCCTTGAGAACTGAAGGCCAGATTCTGGACCTTGGAGACCCAGCCAAGATGCTGCCTTTGGGAGCCCCTATTCAGATGATGGACCAGCAGGCCTTTTCCTGCGCTCCTTTGGTCAAAGACATCTCTCACTGTCCTGATGGGAAACAGAGCCACAAAGAAAGTAGTGTTGCTTTCCTTAGGTCCTCACAACTGCTCGGCAGTGACAAATCTGGGATTGGAGTCAAGGTCTCCTGGCCCTCACATCAGGGCTCTTTTCAGTATACCGATGTTACTGCAACTACATGCATAAGTCAGATCTCGTTCCCTAAATTGCTGAAATGGAGAGAAAGGAAGGAAATAAGAGAGAAGTAGAGAGCAGGGTTTGCTCCATATCAAATTGGAACAGTTATTATTTAAAACCAGGCAGGGTACAAATGCCATCCACTGTATTCTAGTAAGTGGAATACCGGTGGCGAGTTGAGTCCAGCTTCTGAGCTGAGAGCATTATTTGTCGCTGACTTGGTGACTGCTTTTAGTAGGAGCTGAGCGGAAGCCTCCCAGGTCGTGTCCACAGAGCCAGGAGCACTGCCACCCGGTGAAATATGACTAAGCAGCTCAGATTTGCTTGCTCTGTCGCACGACGTAATGACATTTCCTTCCAAGTTCAGGGGTTAACAGAGGCAGCGTGCTCAGCTGTGAGGATAAGAGAATGTGATTCAAGACGGGCTAAGTTAATTTAAGATCTTATTCAGTAAGAACAAGGAAGAGATGGAATGTTCCTGAAGTATTTGGAATTTTTTTAAAAACTGGGCCTGAAACATAAGCTATGTCCATGTGGTCCCAATGAATCACTTGCTTTGCAGTTGATTAGACTTTAATAGTTGAGTGATGGAGCCTATTGTGATCACTTCAAACCCTAAATTAACTTTAAATGAAGTTCGCTGAGTGGTACTGAAGCCACGTGACATTAGAGCCATCACTAGGCATCCGAACTAGCATGCGGTATGGCTTCTTCTCTTAACAAGGATGTGGCTGGGGTCGTGACTGGTTACCTCCGGTGCTGAGAGCATGATGCCGAGGAATGGTTTCACTTGGTCCTATAACCACGGGCTGGATGCCGCCCTCCCCCTGCCCCCCCCCCCCACCAGCTAACACCTCACTTATGTGGACGATGGAACCAGATGAACAAATAGAAGTAACTCAGGGCAGCCCTAACCCCCTTCTGGCAAACATGACCAGGTGCCTGCTGGGTCAGGGCTGCCCCTTGAAATGAGAAGGACAGCACATGAGTTAGGCGAAGCCCCTGGGGAGACAGGGGCTTTCTCATATAGGCCATTTTCTCTTTGTCACAATTAGTTGAATTAAGTCATCTTAGAGGTTGTAACAAACTTGCTGCGTATGGTACAGATGCTGCAAGGGATTTCATATCGACAGCAGCAAGGGATTTCTTTTTGTGTACAAACTCACAGATTTCTTTCTCATCTTTTTCATGTCTCATGAAAACATAAAGTATGCATACAGGGCTAAAATGCCTCTTGGAGCACTTTCTTGTGTATTTTTATTGGTTCCATCACTTTCTTGCTTTGTGACTTAACTACTTACTCTGAGTCACTGTTTACTTATCTGTAAAATGGGGGAAATAACTGTACCCACATTACAGGCTTGCTTGGAGAATCAAGGGCAATGAAGACTCCAAGCATGGTGTCAGCATGTAGCGCATAGCAAGGGCTCGGTAAGTCAGGAAATCGTAGCTGTAAGATTACCAAGTGGCTGGGGGGAGTGTCTTCTCCTGTGCTTCCTTGCTTTTCTCAGTTTAGGGAAAATGTCATAAAATAGCATACATGTTGAAACTGAAAACTCCTCCAAAAAGGATCTATTTGTAAAGCCATATAAATATTAACTTCTGTGCAGCTTATACTGGCAGATCCCCAACGGTTCAGAATTAACACCTGGTGTTTAGTGGATGGAAAATAGGTTTTGCTGTCACTGTGGATCTCCAAAATGGAAAAATGTGGGGATACGTTTAAAAATGAAATGCCTTGTCTGATTTCAGCTGCCGATGTAGGATTAGACCTTAGGCTGGCTCTATGTAAATACTTAAACAAAAAAAATCTTGAATGAACTTTAATCCTTGTCTCTCCTATTGCTTACCCAACGTAAAGTAAATGTTTTTTTTTGTCGTTGTTATACTTGAACCTTGCCTCATCCCACTGCAGGCGTGGGACCTTGAAACCATCGAGCTGTAGTCTAAGAAGCAATCCTTTCTTTCCTGTCTGCCTCACAGTAGTGGTAAATGGAGGGAGGGAATCCTGCTGTTCATCTGACCTTCACAGATCCAACTGGAACTAAGCAGCTAATTTCTGCACCAAAATAGGAATCAAGAAAGTTCAGCTAATCTGGGACTCAGTTTCATACCAGAGACACTAAACAAGCGAGTGAGGCTTGCACAGAGTATAGGGAGATGAGTGTCATCGGGACTTTGTATTGTGAAATCGCCTAACGGCGTCGAAGTACAAATTTGCATTACCTTTTAACCATCCCACTGCTTTGCAGATAGAAAAGGGGAATTGGTTCTCCATTTTGCACGTATAAATGATTGGGATTAGGCCTAGGCAAGTGGCTTGTATTGGAATCTACTGCTCTTTGCTCTCCCCGCACCCTCTCCATGCTGGGGGAATCTCCCTTGCTTTTTCCCAGTTGGGCGCCAGTGCCCTTAGTTTTTCTCCACGTCATCGTCTCTAAACTTGGTCTCACACCTCTCGTTTCCACTAAGATGTAAAAGACTGATAACAGCTGAAAGTATTGCACTCCCTCCAAATAATATTTCCATTTTAGTAGGTGACCAATCTCAAGTGCATGGAAGAAAGGTGTGGGGTGGAATGTTCGGTACCATTCCATGTGAGGCTTGTGAGGGTGCAGTGCCGTAGAGGGCGTTCATGGTTCTATCTAACCTTCCATCTGCTCGGAAATCATAACCCTCAGGCATTGCCTTCTCTGCTAGTCCCGAGAGGCCTCTTCCAACTTCTTCCTATGTAGTTCCGAGTGCTTCAGAACAGCATCTGTGGGTAAATTCTAGTGTATTGAGGTTTTCTAAAAAGGGAACTGTGTATAGTGCAGGCAACTTCCCTCAAGCAGACACAGTGCCTCTTGTTGATGCACGTTTCATTTTCTGATCAGTTTATTTGTTCTCAAATTCAGCCAAGTACCAATACAAATGAACACCAGGCAAGTCCAACGTTTGCATTTTAGATTGTAGCGTTCAGGAACATATTTGGATTGTAGTGTCATTTAACTCTTTAGTAATATCGACATTCCCCCTTTGCTAGAAGTGTATTAGTGTTTCATTTTTAGATGTGATTGGGCTCTTCAGTCATTTTAAGTTTGAATGCAAAGCATTCATTGATTAAATGAATAAAGAGTGTGGGGACTTCCCTGGTGGCGCAGTGGTTAAGAATCCGCCTGCCAATGCAGGGGACACGGGTTCGAGCCCTGGTCCGGGAAGATCCCACATGCCGTGGAACAACTAAGCCCGTGCGCCACAACTACTGAGCCTGCACTCTAGAGCCTGCGAGCCACAACTACTGAAGCCCGTGTGCCACAACTACTGAAGCCCGTGTGCCACAACTACTGAAGCCCGCGCATGCCTAGAGCCCGTGCTCCGCAACAAGAGAAGCCACCGCAATGAGAAGCCCGCGCACCGCAACCAAGAACAACCCCGGCTCGCCGCAAATAGAGGAAGCCCTCGTGCGGCAACAAAGACCCAACACAGCCAAAAATAAATAAATAAATAAATTTATTAAAAAAAAAAAAGAGTTGTAAGTCTCAGAAGGGGCACACATTTGCATATATTGTTTACACTGATGCCCCCCCTAAATTTGAAAAAAAAATAGATACTCTATATTTTCATTCGAGAGACAGATTTTAGGTCTTCTAGAACATGTACACCAAGAAGATAAAATTGGGTCTTGACGCGGCTCCCAGAAAACATGAGGATTAGAAATGGAACAAATGTCTCTACCTGATGGGAAGACAGACCCTTCAAAATCTTAGGCTCATCACCAACCATGTCCCATGTGCAAAGGTACATTTTATTCCCATCACCACATTGGGGGGAAAAAAGGATGCAAACTTCTAGACATCCTGGAATGAAATGTTTTTTGAAGGTGTATTTCCGTCCAGAAGGTGGGCATCTGGTTACCTATAGATATATATATAGATTGGCATCATTGGCTGGCAGATTAATAGGTTGTGCCTGTGCTTGAGCATACTTCTCGTTTCAAATACACGTTTATGAGACTAGAAGACACCTCCATACATTTTAAAACATTGAATACATTTTAATTTTTATATTTTTAAAAATTTTAATTTTTTTTTACTGAAGTATAGTTGATATACAGTGTTTCAGGTGTACAGCAAAGTGATTCAGTTATATATCTATATATCTATTCTTTTTCAGATTCTTTTCCATTATAGGTTATTACAAGATATTGAATACATTTTATTTTTTTAAACATTTATTTTATTTTTTAAATTTATTTATTTTTATTTTATTTATTTTATTTTTGGCTGCGTTGGGTCTTCATTGCTGCATGAGGGCTTTTCTCTGGTTTGGTGAGCGGGGGCTACTCTCATTGCGGTGCGCAGGCTTCGCATTGTGGTGGCTTCTCTTGTCGGGAGCACGGGCTCTAGGCACGGGGGCTTCAGTAGTTGTGGCACGTGGGCTCAGTCGTTGTGGCTCGCGGGCTCTAGAGTGCAGGCTCAGTAGTTGTGGCGCATGGGCTTAGTTGTTCCGCGGCATGTGGGGTCTTCCCGGACCAGGGCTCGAACCCGTGTCCCCTGCATTGGCAGGCGGATTCTTAACCACTGCGCCACCAGGGAAGCCCTGAATACATTTTTAAATTTACAATTGTCTTTCAAATAACAACTGCTTGGTATCTTCCCTAGGGACAGTGGGATATCAGAATGATGGTTGCGACAGGCCAAGTGAAATATTGTATTTCTTTAACGTTTTGCTGCTGGCAGTTGAGTAATACCAGGAAGGTCAGAGGTCGTATCTGGAAAAGTCACCTAAGGCCAGGAAGAACCTATAGGCTCAGGCCACCCAAGGGTCAAATCCATGAAGATGAGCTGAGAGGGGCAAGGTCAAGGGGCAGAAAACGGGCATTGAGGCTGGGAGCAAGAGGCAGGCCTGGGCAGAAAGTTGGGCGACATGGAGTTGGGACCCAGTGGGTGGCCTTGGGGAGGATGGGCAGCAGAGAGGAAGGCCCTGAAGACAGTGCCCTGGCTGAGAACAGTGAATGAACTGTACAGAGGAAAGCGTGTCGCAAAGGCTGCCCCTCCTTCTGTAGGTGATGGGCATCGACTGTAACCCAGCACAGAGTTTCCAGTAACTGGGCTGAGAGTATTGATGGGCTCAGGTCAGAAGAGCAGGTCTGTGCATTTCCTAGTGGGCCCTGGACTCGGCGTGGCTCTCATTTCCCATTACTGCTTCTCTCTGACTCACTGATGGCCCGCCACATGTCATTAGGCGGCTCAGCTGCTGCTTTCATTTCTCCCCAAAGGTATACAGAGGTTTGGGTCTTGGCTTTTACGTTTTTTTTTCTCCTGAGAGCTAGAGGAAGTGGCCTTCTGATAGTTTGGTTTGTTGAGTTGAATACTTACAGTGTCTTAACAGTTTCAATTTCCTTTCTCATAGGTATTTGATCCTGATGACCTTCATGCAGGGGTCAATTTCTCCAAGGTTCTGAGCACTCTTTTAGCTGTCAACAAAGCAACAGAAGGTAAGTAGGGCTTGGGACAGATGGGTTCTGGGTGACACATTTGGGTTCACATGTCTCTGATCACCCTAGGAGCCAACTATCTATGGCCAGGATTGTGCGATTGGGGCAGACTTCTCTCCTCCCCCTAAAGAAACACTGATGGGTGCCAGATACTTTAATCTGTCATAGTTTAGGATTTAAACATAACTGTCACAGAGGTTATTCTAATGCCCTTAATATAGTAAGAACCAAGAAACAATTTCTTTCAACGCTATTGAATAGGCAACGGAGTATAACAAGACAGAAAATAAAAAGGAAAAAAGATCAGTTCCCTTTTTCATAGAGTTTACAAAATGCAGCCGTTACTTCCCTTTGCCCGCCAGAGACATATTTTTTCTCATAGTTTTCTGTATGTCTTTGTCCATGTTAAGGAACCCTTCAGTAACCTTGCACTGGAAATGAAACCTCAGGTTCATAGTGAGTGAAAAGAACATCATTTATTTAAATGTTTAGTATCCATCACGTTGGCGGAATGAAATATAAATCCTAGTAAATGCGAAGCAAATGATGACAACCTTAAAGTATAACTTCATTCCTTCCGTGATATAGTATCTTACCTACAGCTGGGCAGGAATAACCATAGTTAAAATGTGTTGAGCCCTTACCATGGGTCTCGGCTGTCCTAAGAGCCATCGGTGGTCTCATTCAATCTTTGAAACAAGCCTGGGAGTAGGTGTTAGTATTAGGTCCGTATTACAGATAAGGAAAGTCAGGCCCATAGTGGCCCAAGTAGAAAGTAAGCAGCAGACCTGGGATTCAGACCCACATCTGACCCACTCCAGAGCCCTGATGGAGAGTCAACAGGCTGTGTGCCCAGCACTGCCAGGTGCTACAAAGGAAGTGTAAGACTTGGTCCCTGCCCTGGAGAAAATTACCGTCTATTTAGGGAGACTCAACTTACCCACGTGGAACAATGAGAGAACAAGAACAGACAATATAATCAAGTGCCAAATAGGCTGGAGCATCTAGGAAGCTATCGAGTAATTATAGTTTTAGTCAAAAGAGCTGTATGTAATAGCAATAAATGTAAAAATACTTCTCTGAAGTTGTTCTTTTGCTCTGCTCTCTGGAAGAAAATGCTTTGGAGCTATTGCAAGGCGTATAGCAGAAAGTACAGCTAATTCAAGTAACTATATTTAACACACATGACAACTATCCAGTTCTGGGCAGGGAGGATCGTATAATTCGAACATTATGCCATACAAATTATATGTTCCTTTGCCAAACTCTCCTAGCAAGTTTTACAGTCTCTTCCCTTGCCATAGATATTTATAAAATACAAGGAGGTGAAAGTTAAAACCCACAGCATCAAGGAAATTACTTGGATACAGAGCTTGTCGCCTCGGGAATGTTTGGGCTTTAGACTTTTGCAGTTTATATCTTTTAAAAATAAATGGAGAGGAAAAGAACCCTCATTTGAATTTGTCAGGAAGCCAGCTGCTGCCTTTAGTACGGCTCTCGGCATACTGAAAACACCCAGCTCGGCGCTGGGCTGATCGAATTTCACAAGGTTTCAAGCAAGAGAAGACTCTTGAGTTTGATTTTTTTAAAGAAATAATTCCAGTATCAAGATTGCATCTTTCTCAAACACACATTCTCTCTCATTCTCATTCTCCCCACCCCTTCCCCCAGGCATAAGAGGGATTTTACATTATATGTGCCACACAGACTGTTCCATGTGAGGAAGAAAAGAACCACTCAGTTATAGGCCAAAAAACAAAGCGAGAAATTTGAAATATTTCAAAGTAATAAGAGCCACAAACAGCTGTTTGGTACCCAATATAGTTCTGCCTGGGCTAACAGGGCGTACTGTTGCAACGGGTTCAGGAGGGAAGAGTTGTAGGGAAATGGGTTAAGAGAAAATGTGGTTCTGTCGCTGTTTTTCATTCTACTGGAGAGCAATGGCCAGTAAGGTTAAGAAAAAGAAGTTGGCCACCAAAAAGGGAGGGGGTGGGAATGAAATAAGCTCGGCATGTTCATCATAAAACAGTTAGAATTATGATCAGGGTGCCTTTGATAATGTCCCGTGAAAGATAATATTAAGCTGTAGATGTTTTTCTGACACAAGGGGTTCTCTTCACGGTGCCTTTTCCTCTTTTCACAGATCAGCTCTCAGAAAGGCCATGTGGACGTTCCTCTTCTCTTAGCGCTGCTAATAGTTCTCAGACAAACCCACAGGGAGCAGTTTCTAGCACAGCTCCAGGGCTGCAAAGGCAGTCAAAGCCAGTGGTAAGTCTGGTCCCCAATTCCCCCTGCCTGTTTTAAAATTTGTAAACTTCGATTGCTATCTCGGTTACATCTCCATAGGTGGTGACATAGCCATCCTGTTGTTTGGGGCGTTGTGAGAAAACGAATTTGGAACCTCGCCCCAATTCAGGCTGGCCCATGGGCACAAATCAAAGGCATGTGGGGCAGAGAGTCTGAAAATTGGGGTTGAAGCCCCAAAGTCCTGTCCCTTTCTGGAACTGAGCAACTGAGAATGCTAATTCAAATGTCAGTCATTAGGGCGACTTCCGGAGGGAAGTTTGCTGTTATTTCCCCTCTCCCCTCCACCCCGCCCCGGCTTATTAGGAGAACTAAATAGTGCCTGGCATATACAAGGCAATCAGTGTATATTACTTGCTCTCATCATTGCCACTGTCATTTTCTTTTTCTCTTTGCATTCCTACTGAGCCCAGGACGAGCTCCTATATTGGGATAGCTCGGTTATCTTTGCATTTGGTCTTAATGGGAGCTTTCATTTGGGAGGGAGCGCCCTAGCTTCTGCTCTTTTGAGACCTTTATTCCTTGTCAAAATCCACCCACTTGCTTTAAGCCATCATGAGCTATTACTTCCAAAGTACTTTAATTGCTTCCAAAGCGCTTAATCTTTTGAGATTGCAGATCTCTTTCAGAAGCTGATGAACACTTTATGGTTCCATACCCCTTGGGCCCTCTCAAATTGTATGCAAAATCTCCTGTATGTGAACTTAACTGGTCTGTGTTTTGGGTCAAGGCTTATTGTGCTATCAGCTTCTCAAAGGGACACGTGACAGGTTAAGAACTCCAGACTTAGGTAACTGTGGGATATTTGATCTTTGCATATGACTAAGTCTTAGACAATTTAAGATATTCTTAGTAATTGGAAGGGGGAGGCAGATTTTATGAGAGGAGGTTGGTACCTAATCTTGGTCACATAATTATGTAAGACTTCGGGTGTTGGGTAGAGGCAGAGTGGGATAGTTTATGACTCTACTTTGTTTCCTGGCTCATTTAAATAAGTATCTTTTGGGACTTCCCTGGCAATCCAGTGGTTAGGACTCTGAGCTTCCACTGCAAGGGGCCTGGGTTCGATCCCTGGTCGGGGGAACTAAGATCCCTGCAAGCCGAGCGGCGTGGCCAAAAAAAAAAAAAAAAAAAAGAAGTATCTTTAGATAATTGGTGGGGGAGAAGGAAATAAAAGCTATGACCCCCTCCAAAATACACATTCTCTCAAATGCAAAAGTTTGCCTACAATTTTGAGGGCTTTATTAATCCCCTTCCCCTCCTTCCCCCAAGGCCTACCCATGTTAGGCCCATTCCTAAGTTAAAAACTCAAGACTGAGATGGACCTGGGGTTTTATCCTTGGTCACCCTACTTTATTTGCCTAAATTCATAGAATATCTGCCCCTGCCTCATTGAGATGAGCGCCTAATCTGGTGTGACTTTTGTTTCTCCAGGAGATGACGGAAAATGGAAGTCACCAATTGATAGTAAAGGCGAGATTCAACTTTAAGCAGACTAATGAAGATGAACTGTCTGTCTGTAAAGGGGACATCATTTATGTCACTAGAGTTGAAGAAGGAGGCTGGTGGGAAGGCACATTAAATGGGAGAACAGGCTGGTTCCCTAGTAATTATGTCCGAGAAATTAAATCCAGTGGTAAGTCAATCTTTTCAAAGCTTTTTTGACTGCGACTCTTGTACTTTCTTGGTCTTCGGACCAAAAATCTTGTAGTTTTCATCGGTTAACAGAATTGTTTGTACTTGTATGTGTATGTCAAAAATAAGACGAGAACAGAACTGGGAAAAAAATCTATGATTAGATATCTTGAAACCAAGTTGTACCTAGACTACATCAAGGCAGCAAAACCTAAAAAAGCAAAAGAATTCAAAGCTCAGACAACTGTTCCACCTTAACTATGTCCCCTTCTGTCTACTAATTCTAGCCCGTGTAACATAGTACAAAGCCCTTCCCGCTACTCTAAGAATCACCATGGCAGAGTACAACAATAAGAGAGGCCATGTGCTAACTTCCTTTTTTAGCCCTAAGCTCTTTGAGCAGACCTAAGTCTAAATGTCTCAGAGATGTGTAGGAGAAATAATAATCATAGGACTGCAGGAAGCTGTCTGGCCACTTTGATTCTGAAAAAGATTGCCCTTAACTCATTAATGATACCCAGGGAATGCAATCTAATCACTCATCAGTAATCTTTCTAGAACTTTCTTGGGTAACGTACTTGCCTCTTATTATTTAAGAAACTAGGTCCTGGGCTTCCCTGGTGGCGCAGTGGTTAAGAGTCCACCTGCCGATGCAGGGGACATGGGTTCAAGCCCTGGTCCGGGAAGATCCCGCATGCCGCGGAGCAACTAAGCCCGTGCGCCACAACTACTGAGCCTGCGCTCTAGAGCCCACGAGCCACAACTACGGAAGCCCGCGTGCCTAGAGCCCATGCTCCGCAACAAGAGAAGCCACCGCAATGAGAAGCCTGCGCACCGCAATGAAGAGTAGCCCCCGCTCGCCACAACTAGAGAAAGCCTGCGCGCAGCAACGAAGACCCACCACAGCCAAAAATAAATAAATAAAATAAATTAATTAATTAAAAAAAAAGAAGAAACTAGGTCCTGCCTATATTTAAAAAAAAAATCCCTAGCATTATGAAAATGTCACGATACAGATAAAATAAGGTTCAGTTATTCACATTATTAAATCTCTTCACTCTTCAAAGCTATTTACCCAAGGGCTCCTTTTAAGTAGTTAGCGCCTCAGTATATTTTTTTCCTTTGGTTAATGTCTTTATTGCTTTCTTTAAAAAATAAATAAATTTATTTATTTATTTATTTATTTTTATTCATTTATTTTTGGCTGCGTTGGGTCTTTGTTGCTGTGTGCGGGCTTTCTCTAGTTGCGACGAGGGGGGGCTACTCTTTGTTGAGGGGGCTTCTCTTGTTGCGGAGCACGGGCTCTAGGCGCGCGGGCTTCAGTAGTTGTGGCATGTGGGCTCAGTAGTTGTGGCTCGCGGGCTCTAGAGCGCAGGCTCAGTAGTTGTGGCGCACGGGCTTAGTTGCTCCGCGGCATGTGGGATCTTCCCGGACCAGGGATCGAACCCATGTCTCCTGCATTGGCAGGCAGATTCTTAACCACTGCGCCACCAGGGAAGTCCCTTTATTGCTTTTTTTTAATGCCTCAAAATTGATACTATTATTTAATAAAATTATAGGCTCACTGTAAATAAGTTAAAACTTATAGAAATAGATAATGTAGATAATAAAAATTCCCCTCTCCTTCACCTCCTCCTCCAGATAACCACTGTGAGGAGCTTATCCCTAAAGCATTTGAGATAAAATTTAGTTTCACGCTTTTCTGTGTTGTGTGTTGGGTGAAGGTGGGGCATTTCCTTTAATGGAATAAGTGCTTAGTAACAGATTTGTAATTATATATGTATGTGTAGATGTCTTAGCAGTTTTTAATTCACTTGGCCAAAAAGTTCGTTCGGGTTTTTCCGTTAGGCTGTTACGAAAAACCTGAACGAACTTTTTGGCTAATGCAATATTACTGGGAACCGAGACGTTTCTGTTGAGCCCTGAAGTATTTTCACAGGCTGTGCTTGAAATTTCCTTGGTTTTGATGATTTTCACAGCCAATTTTTACCCCTTGCTGCATCTTTCAATTGCTGTAATCTCGTTGTTAGGATCTCTAAATAATTTTACAGATTCACTCTAACTTGGCTCCATCTGTAAAACTAAAAGGAACAGCTCTTGCTTCCTGGCCTGGGAGTCCCAAGCATTGTTTGAGGGGTTGTGGGGGGCAGACAGACAGCACGCACTCCTTATAGTGTCCCTTATTGAGATGCCTTGTAGCCTTGTAGCGTATAGTCTGGCCCCTGCCTTGTGGACCGACTGCCCTGAGCTGTTTGTCCTGGTCTTTGGCCCCTTCCCTTAGAGCTTTACCTATACTCTCTTTGGTTTACAACTCACTTAAGAACTCACCTGGCAGCTTTCTGGCTCTGGTTTGAGCACCTAGGGAACCTAACCCTTAGAAGCATCCTATGCAACTGTCAAGGATAGGTCTGGCTAGCTGGGGCCAGGAAGCCTGCTCGTCAGGGAAGGCCTCAGACTGGAAGAATATGGACCATCTCTCACCTAGTTTATTGCAGTAGCTTCCTAACTGGCATCCCTGCTCCTGTCCTTGCCACCCCTGTAATCTAATTTAAACTCAGTAGATCCAGAATGATCCTTTCAAAGTGTAACTTGAGTAATATAATGGCTCCCCGTCTCAAAAAGAGTAAAGGTCAAGGTCATTCCCAATAGCCTACAAGGCCCTCCAGGATTTGGCCTCTGGTGGCCCCTCTGGCCTTCTCTTTGACCTCTCTCCCCCTCACTCATCCCACTTCAACCACACTGGCCTCCTGGTTGCCTGTTCCAGACAGGCTCCTGCCTCACCTGCTGTCCCTCCACCTGGAACGCTCTCCCCAGATATCAGCACGGCTGGTTCCCTTACCTACTTCAGGTCTTTGCTCACTCGTTGGCTTCATGGTAGCACCTTCCCCGGTCACCCAGGAGAAAATTGAACCCTATTCCCATTGCCCCTATCCTCCTTCCCTTTTGTAGGTTTTTGTTGACCATTTCTTTCTATCTAACATAGTGTACATTTACTTATTTATTTCATTTACCATCTGTATCCGACCATTAGAATGTAAGTACCACAAGGGCAGAGATGTTTTTTCTGTGTTGTTGGGCTCAGTAAATATTTGTAAAATCAATGAATATTGTGGGGCAGGTCATTCAATTCTTTTTTTTTTTTTAAAAGAAATTTATTTATTTATTTATTTATTTTCTGCTGCATTGGGTCTTCGTTGCTATGCGCGGGCTTTCTCTTGTTGCGGCGAGTGGGGGCTACTCTTCGTTGCAGAGCATGGGCTCTAGGCATGTGGGCTTCAGTAGTTGTGACATGCAGGTCAGTAGTTGTGGCGCACGGGCTTAGCGGCACTGAGGCATGTGGGATCTTCCCGGACCAGGGGTCAAAAGGTCATTCAATTCCGTTTAGCTTGTTCATTGAGCATCTCCTGGGTACTTGGTGGGGAGGGGACTATAAAAATCTGTCCTCATGGACCCTGCCCCCAAGGAGCTTACAGTCTAGTAGTCAAGATAGGTGTGTACACAGCCAACCGTGACAGGATAGGACAGAGTCACACAGACAAAGCTCTACGTACGAAGCTGTTGGAGGAGTAAAGAAACGATGTGATTAACAATAACCTCAGAGGAAAAAAGCACTTGATTTGGGTCTTGAATGATGAAAAGAGGCTTATGATGGGCAGAAGGTTAGAAGGAGTCACTAAGTTAAAGCCGGGAAGTAGGGAAGCATGGAGTGGGTGGTAGGAGGATTTGGGCTGAGGGTCTGGTGAGTGAAGAGAAGGGGTGGGGCCTTGAGCTGGAGCTACATTAAGAATGGTATCAATGACAAGCTGTAAGCAGGGGATTGCATGTGGTTTAGGGAGATCTTTCTAGTGGTGGTGTTGGGGCTGGATGGCAGGGAAGTGGTGGGGATAACCAATGAGGATGTGGGGAAACCAGTTAAGACTACTGCTGAGGTCCCAGCAATCCAGATAGCGGCGTGGGTGACTTTGGCGACAGTGGAGAGGAAGAGAAAGTGGATGGATGCAGTAGATATTGTGAAAATAGAATCAAGAAAACTGGCTGATAATCAGCTATGAGGAAAAGGGAAGAGGTGAGCATAACGCCAAGTCTAGGGGTCCAGCTTGATGGTGAGCTCCTTAAGGGCATGTGATGTCATCCACCTAGCCAGCCAGCAGAGGACTAGGATATCGGTCTCTGACCTGGGCACCGGTCAGGCACGGAAACCTAAGGCATGCCTCTTGCCCTCGTGGTGTTCATAGTCTAGTGAGGGGAAGATCTCATTAGCATATTGAATGATAATTTCCAAATACAGGGTACTCTGGAGAGTGGTGAGTAGAAGAGGGGTGCCTAACTCATCCTGACATGTAGGTCAAAGGGAAATCATTCATCTTTGTATACCTTCCTATCTCCATAGCGCCTAATGCAGTGCTTTAGACATACATGCTGAACTCCATTAATAGAGAAGATAGGAGAAGGGTGTGTGTGTGTGTGTGCGCGTGCGGAGAGCTGCAGATGAAACCGACAATGGACAGTATGAAGTGGTGGCTGATGAGGCTTCAAATACATAGCAGATCATCAGTGGACAGAGAACACTGTGGCTGGAGAGTCGGGAGAGGCTTCCTGGAGGAGATAGGGCTTGAGCTGAACCCTCAAAGACACGGAGACTGTGTGGATAGGCCCAGAAGGACAATCTAAGTTGTAGTGATTGGTTGGGGAGATCAAAAACCATGAAGGAGCTGTGGTAGGTGAGCAGAGCGAGTTTAGGGGACCGTGGAAGAGATGAGCCAGGTGTAATGCAAAGGTCTTGCTGGGAAAGTAGGTGTCAGGTCTTTGCTGACTTGAATCCTTTCCCACCCAAGTCTTGCCTCCACGAAACAGTAAGCAGGCCAAAACCTACCTAGGATGCTGCTGAAGGACAATATAAATTCAATGTTGTGCTGTTTTATGCTTGGTCTAGATAATACTTGTCAACTTTGGAATTTCTTTCCACGAAGTCCATACTGCTATGTAAGCTCAGGAAAGAAAATTTATTTTTAAAGAGTTAAAAAAAAATGATTTCTAAGTTAAATGCCTAGCTCAAAGAAACGAAACCTTCAGTTTGGAGTTTTAAACCCCTCTGCCGTACAACTTCTGGGTCCTTTATGAAGTTGAATCAGGCATGGAACCATCTGCTTACTATTGGGGCAGATGTGTAACACTGAGGTCACTCAAGTAGTCAGGAATTCTGACATACTTGTTCATGGTAGCCTGGGGTACCATTCAGGCTGATACTACAGGTTCTTTAGGATTGTCTTAGAAACCAAATGAAGCAACCCTAGCCCCAGACAGCCCTTAACCCTGCAGATGGCTGTGCCATGGAGAGCTGTGCAGTGTTTTCTTCCCTTGACAAGAGCACTTCATGCTCTGGAAGTTTGCCCTTGGGGAGTGGCCTTTTGCGTTTTAGATTCTACTGTAACTTTTGTCTAGAGATAATTATGGCCGAAGCCCTGGGGACAGCTTCTTCCTCTCTTCAGGAGGAGGTTGATTTCTGAGGACCTACAGAACCACCAGTGTAATAGTGTAGAAAGTTAAGAAATAGAATATTTGAGTATAATGTTTTTTACACACACACACACACACACACACACACACACACACACACACACACACACACACACACACACACACACACAAACCTTTTTCAACACGAGCTTAAGACTGAAGATAGAGTAGGTTTTTGTGACCATGATGATAAAAGCCTCTCACCAAGGATGATGGAACCTGGACACTGGTGACATTAGGAAGCCCTTGTTACCAGTCAATTTCTTGTTACATGAGAAAAACCCTATTGTGACTAAAAATATTTTTTCAAGGATCTTCATGAAAAATACCTGTATGAATAACTTAGTCATTATATAAACTACAGAAGATATATTAAGGGCCCTTGCTCCTTTATTTCATTTGAGTCAGATACATTATAAATAAGAAAATTAGCCATTTATCCAATTTTCAGTCCTTTTCTTCAAAATCAGTGGTAACTTGTAAATTAACTTGTTTATACATCAAAGTCATGTCTGCCACTACATCAGTAAGGTAGTAAATTATATCTCTCTTTTTAAAAAAATTTAATTAATTAATATTTTTGGCTGTGTTGGGTCTTCGTTGCTGCATACGGGCTTCCTCTAGTTGCAGTGAGCAGGGGCTACTCTTTGTTGCGGTGCGCAGGCTTCTCACTGTGGTGGCTTCTCTTGTTGCGGAGCACGGGCTCTAGGTGCACGGGCTTCAGTAGTTGTGGCACGCAGGCTCAGTAGTTGTGGCTCATGGTCTCTAGAGCACAGGCTCAGTAGTTGTGACGTACGGGCTTAGTGACTCCACGGCATGTGGGATCTTCTCGAACCAGGGTTCAAACCTGTGTCCACTGCATTGGCAGGCAGATTCTTAACCACTGCGCCACCAGGGAAGTCCCTATATCTCTTTTTTTATTTGTGTCTTTGTTACCGAGAGAGGCTACATGTTTTGTCAGGACTTTGCATTAAAATTTTCCTGGCAAAATGTCCATGCCAAGAAAATATTGAGGCAAGTATGATTGGATCAGATATTTAAAGCAAGTTCTGTTTTCTGCAACCGATTCAGTTAAGGGATCATTAAATCCTTCTAAAACTTCTTCTTCTCAGGTAAATATAGATGTCAAGTGAGGGGATTAGGTAGATGGCTAATTAAATTTGTACTAAGGCAGATTAAGAAATGACTCTTCCTACTTATTAAAATCCAAAACTAGGATTGGAATTATATTTAGACTTCCTGTTTTAATCCTCTGGGTGTATCACATAGATGCTTCATGTCCAGAGAAAGCTAGTTATCACTAGATTTCTTTTTGACCTGTCACCACCAACAGGCATAGGAATCTGTACCTCAGCAAGGGAGGGGAACGAATCGAGAGTTAATGGGAAAGGGATCTTTACATCAGAATTAGGAGGGTTGGGCTTCCCTGGTGGCACAGTAGTTGAGAATCCGCCTGCCAATGCAGGGGACATGGGTTTGAGCCCTGGTCCCGGAAGATCTCTCATGCCGTGGAGCAACTAAGCCTGTGTGCCACAACTACTGAGCCCACGTGCCACAGCTGCTGAGGCCTGCGCACCTAGAGCCTGTGCTCCGCAACGGGAGAGGCCACCACAATAAGCCCGCACACCGCGACGAAGAGTAGCCCCAAGCCCCTGCTCACCGCAATTAGAAAAAGCCTGCATGCAGCAATGAAGACCCAACGCAGCCAAAAAAAAAAAAAAAAAGAAAAAATTAGGAGGGTTTCTCTTTTTTTTTGGACATTTGTAACATTTTTTTATTGAAGTATAGTTGTATATATTATATAAGTTGATGTATAATATTATATATTATATAGTTGATGTATAATATTACATTACTATATAGTATTATAATGATAGGTATAATATATTAATAACATATTGTTAATATTATTATATTAATAATATATATAATATTATTATACCTATAATTATATCATATAATATATAGTTGATGTATAATATTATATACCTATACACCTATATTGTACAGGTGTACAATATAGTGATCCACAACTTTTAAAGGTTATACTCCATTTATAGTTATAAAATATTCACTGTATTCCTCATGTTGTACAATATATCCTTGTAGCTTATTTTATACCTAATAGTTTGTACCTTTTAATCCCCTACTCCTATCTTGCCCCTCCACCCCCTCTCCTCACTGGTAACCACTAGTTCTCTATACTCGTGAGTCTGCTTCTTTTTTGTTATATTCACTAGTTTGTTATATTTTTTAGATTCCACATATAAGTCATATCATACAGTATTTGTCTTTCTCTGTCTGACTTATTTCACTTAGCATAATGCCCTAGGAAGGTTTCTTATGGCTATACCTGTGTGACACTGTTGTTGTTTGAGTTATGCTAAATAACCCATTTGAATTCTTCACTACATTGACTGATTTTTTTTTCCCACTGATTGAATTGAATTGACCAGTTTTTTAATGGCCTTAGAAACACCATGTAAAAGGTTTATGTTTTCACGTTAGGTCATATCGGGGAGGAAGAAATTTTCCTCTAACCCTTCTTGGTTCTTCTGTCTGGTCTGAGAACTAAGCCAATATGAGATATTAACAGGAGGAAATCCAAGTTTAATAACATGTATACATGGGAGAGACCCTGGAGAACTGAATAAGTCGCCAAAATGGTGAAACCCTCACCTTAAATACCAACTTCAGCTAAAGACAAAAGAGGATGTTGGGGGTAGGGGTTTGGGACTTCAAAGGGGCGGGAAGGCAATTGACATAGAGATGGAAAAGCAAATGTTTGGTAAATAAACGTTTACCGGGCCAGACAGAGACAGCGGGACACAGAGTGGACTCTGATCTCTGAGAGTTGCCCCCTCACATCCAGCACACGTTCTTTGCATATGTCTCTGCTGATAGCTGTTCCTGTTCCAGGAACAGGCCCTCTACCTAAGTTCTCTAGGCAGCTAAGGGGGTGGTGAAAAGAAAGACTTCCTGAGTCTTTAGAGCCTTGATTGTTTTCAGCTCGAAATAATCCACATGCCAAAGAGACATTTTGGGGTGGCAAATTTTGCTCCCCTCCCATCACTTTGAACCACCCCCAGGGACTGGACTTGTCTCCTCTGAACGTCCACATTCTTATTCCTTCTCTGCGTGTTGCCGAGGGTGGGTTTCAGCTAGGACTGCACGTGGCGGGAGTAGGCAGTGGTGGAGGGCAAAGGAGGTACAAGAGGCAAGAAACTGTCACTGAAAGCTAGTGCTGGTGTTTTTCTCTTTGCATCCACCCCTTGAATTTTTTTCATGGGGCCAGTTGTTTGCAAGGACTACATTTTTGAAGACTTTCCAAGGTTGTCCTTCCAAATCTGACTTTCTTCTTCTCTTGGTATTGATTCCCCATCCTACACCAAGACTGCAGGGACAGCCAGACCTTCTAGCACTACGCTGAGTGAGAGTGGTGAGAGCAGGCATCCTTGTCTTGTTCCTGATCTTAGGGGGAAAGTATTCAGCCTTAGGTCTTTCACTGCTAGTTAAGATGCTAGCTTTAGGGTTTTCGTAGATGCTCTTTATTGAGTTGGAGAAGTTCCTCTTTATTCCTTTTTTTTTCTGGAAGTTTTTTTTTTCTTGAATGGGTGTTGAATTTTGTCCTGTGCTTTTGCTGCATCGATTGCTATTATCATGTGATTTTTCTTTTTAGACTATTAGTACCATGGGTTTCACTGATTGATTTTTGAATATTTAACCAACACCCATGAGATGAATTCTATGGTATACAATTCTTTTAAAATATCACTGAATTCTATTTGCTAATTCTTTGTTAACGTTTTTTGCATCGAAATTCATGAGGGGTATGGGTCTGCGGTTTTCTTTTTTGTACTGTCTTGTCTGGTTTTGGTGTCAGTGTAATTAATAGTGACTTTATAAAATGAATTGGAAAGTGATCCCTTCTCTTTATTTTCTGTAAGAGATTGGGAATAATTGCTATGGCTTCTTCCTTAAACATTTGGTAGAACTCTCCACTGAAACCATATGGGCCTGGAGATTTCTTTTTTCCACAGTTTTAAATGTATAACTTCAATTTCCAGAATAAGTATAAGGCTATTCAAATGGTGTATTTAATATTGGGTGAACTGTGGTAGTTTTGGTTTTCTGAGGAATTGCTCCATTTCATACCTAATTATCAAATTTATGTGTTTTAAGTTGTTCATGGTATTTCTTTATTATCTTTTGGGCATCTCCAGAGTCTGTAATGATATCCCCTACTTCACTCCTCCTATTGGTAATTTGTGTCTTCTCTCTTTTTTCCTCTGTCAGTCTTGCTAGAGGTTTGACAATTTTATTTTATTAAAATTTTTTTTGCTGTAATATTTTTTTATTGAAGTGTAGTTGATTTACAGTATTGTGTTAGTTTCAGGTGTACAGCAAAGTGATTTGGTTATATGTATATATCTATATTCTTTTCTTTTCGATTCTTTTCTGTTATAGGTTATTACAATATATTGAATGTAGTCCCCTGTGCTGTACAGTAAATCCTTTTTTTTAATATATATTTTATTCATTTATTTATTTATGGCTGTGTTGGGTCTTTGTTGCTGCTGCGCGCAAGCTTTCTCTAGTTGCGGCGAGCGGGGGGCTACTCTTCCTTGCGGTGTGTGGGCTTCTCATTGCAGTGGCTTCTCTTGTTGCAGAGCACGGGCTGTAGGCGCAGCCTTCAGTAGTTGCAGCACGCAGGCTCAGTAGCTGTGGCGCACTGGCTTAGTTGCTCCGTGGCATGTGGGATCTTCTCGGACCAGGGCTCAAACCCTTGTCCCCTGCATTGGCAGGCGGATTCTTAACCACTGCGCCACCAGGGAAGTCCTACAGTAAATCCTTGTTAACAATTTTATTGATCTTATCAAAGCACCAGCTCTTTTTGCATCTTGTTCAGCCACCCAGGAATGTCCATGGCAGCCACTGTTTTCTTTCAATTCATGTTTCTCTGTTCTACTTCACATAGTTAACATTTTTTTTCAGTTACAGTGACCAGTTTCTGTGGCCTTTCCTTTCCTCTTCTGTCTTGGAGGGCTCTCCATTACTGTTTACCCTTCCTTTTGGCCTTGCTTTCAAAAGGTGGTCACATCTTGCTGGTTTCTCTAGAACGTTTCATTTTTATCAAGACTGGTTTACATCATAATTGCACAAAACAACCGAGTTCTAAGTAGCATTAAGGGTACATTGTAGAAAACTTGCCTAATAAAAAACTGAAAGAATCTGGTAACTGTCGATTTTGAATATGCCTACGAGTGCAAAACCGTGGTGTGCTGGGGGGAACACCAGGCTGGGCAGTACAATACTTGGGTTCAGTTCCTGACTCTGCCATTTGCAATCTCAAGTAATAGGCTGGGTGGCTCTGCAGTGCTCACATTTACCCAGTAAAGCCTTGTGAAGCCACCATGTGGATCCAGGCAGACCCTGAAGTTGCATGAAGCTTTCCAAACCTGGTTATGCCCCAGTTTTGGGGCATTGAGGAGTGCCAGATTTGGCCCTCATTGTTGCCTTTTTGTTTTATTTACACTTTACCCAGCCCGGCCCAGCTGGACAGTTCACTGTCACAGGAGCAGTCCTGCCTTGAGCATTGCCATTTCTAGAGCTGTGCTTCTGGAATCTTCCCTGCCTAGAAAACTCTCTACTGTCTTCTCTGCCTATTTGAATTCTAGCTCCCCTCCAGGGGCACATCAAGTACCCTCTGGCCAGTAAAGTCTTCTCTGACCATCCCAGATCAAACTGATGACCCCTCTGAACTCTGGGGGAAACCACCGCTCATGCCATTGACCGGGCCCTTCAGTAGCTTCATCTCTGGACGTCCTGTTGGTTAGGAGCACAGGCTTTTGTCAAGACACACCAGGGCTTCAGTCTTGGCTCTGCCATTTCCCAAATTCATGCCCTTAAACAGCTGACATCACTTTCCTGCACCCTAGTGACCTCCTCTACAAAACGAGATCATCTCTGCCTTACAGGGCAGTTGTAAAGATCAAATAAAATGTCTTAAAAGCAGTTAAGTGCCAAATAAACATAAGGGATATTTTAAATATAATAATGATTAGCAATTAAGATTAAATGGGAAAATGTTTGTGAAATAATGTTGTAATAGGAGGATTACAAAGCTGTAGGTGAAGTAAGAAAGATCTATGTGTGTTTGTGTGTGTGTGTTCACAAACACATGTATAAAAAGAATGGGAACACTAATATGTATAAAATAGATAACTAATGAGAACCCGCTGTATAGCACAGGGAACTCTACTTCACTTCGCTGTACAGTAGAAACTAACACAACATTGTAAAACAACTATACCCCAATAAGAAAAAATCTATTTTAATAGCAAAAAAAAAAAAGAATGGGAAGACGTACTTCAAAATGTTACTCTGGATGATGGTTAGCTCTGGATGATGGGTTAACTGTTGGTTTTTCTTTTCTATATTTTGCATTTTTTAGGGTAGGAATGTAATAGATATAAAACTAGAAAATATTGTTTTTAAAAAGAAAAATAATCAAGTCCTGATGATAATATTTGGTTATTTATACTCCACCATACATCAGAAAGAGTTGTTTTTTTTTTAAAATTAATTAATTAATTAATTTTATGTATTTATTTGGCTGCATTGGTTCTTCGTTGCTGCATGTGGGCTCTCTCCAGTTGCAGCGAGCGGCGGGCTTCTCTTCGTTGTGGAGCGTGGGCTTCTCATTGCAGTGGCTTCTCTTGTTGCAGAGCACGGGCTCTATGCACATGGACTTCAGTAGTTGTGGCGCACGGGCTTGGTAGTTGTGGCTTGCGACCTCTAGAGTGCAGGCTCAGGAGTTGTGGCGCATGGGCTTAGTTGCTCTGTGGCATGTGGGATCTTCCCGGACCAGGGCTCGAATCCATGTCCCCTGCATTGGCAGGTGGATTCTTTTTTTTTTTTTTTTTTAAGATAATTTCTGTGTGTTTTTTTTTTTAAAGATTTATTGATTGATTGATTGATTGATTGATTGCTATGTTGGGTCTTCGTTTCTGTGCGAGGGCTTTCTCTAGTTGTGGCAAGTGGGGCCACTCTTCATCGTCGTGCGCGGGCCTGTCACTATCGCGGCCTCTGTTGTTGCGGAGCACAGGCTCCAGACGCGCAGGCTCAGTAGTTGTGGCTCAGGGGCCTAGTTGCTCCACGGCATGTGGGATCCTCCCAGACCAGGGCGCGAACCCGTGTCCTCTGCATTAGCAGGCAGACTCTCAACCACTGCGCCACCAGGGAAGCCCGGCAGGTGGATTCTTAACCACTGCGCCACCAGGGAAGTCCCCAGAAAGAGTTTAAAGCAGCATATGATATAGCAAGGTAACAATGGAATATGAAACAAAATGAAGCAAAGGAGAAAATGAGGGTAGGGAAGACGGTCTGTAGTGACACTGTTAAACATTTATGATCGCTGTCTTGTATTTTTATTAAGTGGTTTCTTTTTTTTTAATAGATTTTATTTATTTATTTATTTATTTTTGGCTGTGTTGGGTCTTCGTTGCTGCACGCGGGCTTTCTCTAGTTGCAGCTAGTGGGGGCTACTCTTCGTTGCGGTGCGCGGGCTTCTCATTGCGTTGGCTTCTCTTGTTGTGTAGCAGGGCTCTAGGCGCACGGGCTTCAGTAGTTGTGGCACGGGGGCTCAGTAGTTGTGACTCACGAGCTCTAGAGCACAGGCTCAGTAGTTGTGGTGCACGGGCTTAGTTGCTCCGCGGCACGTGGGATCTTCCCGGACCAGGGCTCGGACCTGTGTCCCCTGCATTGGCAGGAGGATTCTTAACCACTGCACCACCAGGGAAGCCCCTAAATTTATTTCATTTAGAGTGTAAATATATGCCACAGAGTACTGTGGTGTTTAAGAGGGGATAGTATATGATATTATGAAAACCAGTCAGGTCTGTTTAGGAGCTTCAGTTCTAATAAAATTGTGGGTTATTGCACTAGATTTAGTATTTATTATATAAACTGTATTTCTTTAACTACTGTATGACAGAAGTGTGTGTTTACTTACTCATAGAACTCATCAGAAACCACATATAGAGATGTGGCACTAAAATTATTTGAATTATCTAATAAAATCTTAGGGGGTCTTAAAGCAGCTTAGTGTTTGGCTGTGAAACCAAGAAGTCTTATATAGAGGCAGGGACATGCTGCAGATTCTCCCAAATCTTCTTTCTTCTGTAGGCCCTTGGTACCTGAGTAATACCACTTTGCAAAATTCAGAGAGGGTATTAGGTGTAGTGAGAACCTATAACCTAAATGGCTTCTTGTTTTTGAAGTTTTGAATTTTATTTTATTTATTTTTTATACAGCAGGTTCTTATTAGTTATCTGTTTTATACATATTAGTGTATATATGGGTAAGACGAACTTTGTAAAAGAAAGGCATCTTTTTATAGCACAGCATAATGATATTAAAATCATACATAAAAGAAGAATTTTCTGCTAGTTTTCAGTGTATTAAGGATTCTGATTATTTTGTTTTTGGTGCAATAGACAGCCCTAGGAAAGGATGGCTGCTATTATTCTTGTATAGTAAGTTGCAAGATACAAATATACATATTTGGTTAGCATTGGCTTTGCTTATCTGTTTTGAATAAGTTGAATGGAGAGGCAGACTGGAGTGAAGAAACAGCCTAAACTGGAACTGAAATTCTTGCCTTGACCCTGTCATTAAGAAACTCTAGCTTGACCAGCTGTAGTTTATAGTAAGATTATACTTTCACTTATTTGGGAATGTACATCTCCATTGAGCCTTCCACTTGACAATATTTATAGTATGTTAGTTGCCCTATGTTATAAACTGTTCATCTTACACCTGTATAATATTAACATAATTTAAATGTCTTTTTCACAGAGAGACCTCTCTCCCCCAAGGCTGTCAAAGGATTTGAAACTACTCCACTTACCAAGAATTATTATACTGTGGTGAGTGTTCAGATGATGAACAAAAATTTTCTTGACTCTCTACATGGAGAACCACTGATGTGTTGAGGTGACACCAGTGGAAGACTGGAGAAAGTTGCATTGCAAGGGTCTCCACCAATGACAGTGGAGCTCTTTTATTTGTAGGCTTGTTACAGACGTCTAGAAGTTTTACAACCACTGTACTGAGAAATTCAAGGGTAGCACGAAGGTTCAGAGCAAGGTCTACTAAACTGCAGCAAAAGAGAAATCAGCTAATATGTAGACATTATGGGGAACTTTAGCAGTTAGATCTAGCCTTACCAGATAGTTAGGAGGTGAATTCCCAAGTTCCTCTAATGCAATACGTTTTAAGTGATTGCATACTGTGATTTTATTTTAGAATCAATCAACCAGTTATGATAGCCTCTGAAATATTATCAACCTTGTTCTTGAGGAGAGCCCAAAGGGAAGACTGCCCTTTGGCACAGAGGGAGGAATGAGATGGCTCTGGCTTGAACACAGATATGTCAAAATATATTAGCTATAAATAGGGCATGTGCAATACTCAAAATAAGTCCCCGTTTGAAAAAGAAATCGTATCCTTTTCCTTAATCTACTCTCTGCTTTCCTCCATGTCTCCTTTCCAGACTTGGCCCAGTCAGCAATGAAAAGGTCAAGTCATCATGACCTCTAAGTCTCCCTGTCTGGTAGTCCTGTCATCTTCCCCATCACAGCTGAAATACAGTTTCACTTTTCACCCAATGCTCTACGTGCATTTGTACTACGTGCTCCTTTCATCGTGTCCATGGATAAAGAGTTTTTATTTTTATTTTTAAATTTTATTTTATTTTTGCCCGCACCACGCGGCTTGCGGGATCTTAGTTCCCCAACCAGGGATCGAACCCGTGCCCCCTGCAGGGGAAGTGTGGAGTCCTAATCACTGGACTGACAGGGACGTCTCTAAACAATTTTTAAATCTCTCTGTACATTTGGTTTCAAAAAATGGAATTTCATTCTTCAGTGAATTTGTTCCGTAATGATGACATAAACAGTAGTTGGTATGAAAAATCAAGTAGGAGCTTCATAGGTAACCTGGACAATAATCATAGGGGATAATTTTGACACTGTTCTTCCTCTTACATTTCCGAGGTTAAAACGTTACCCAACAGAGCTAGGCTCCCTTCTCCCTTCATCCCTGACCACTTTTTCTTTTTAAACTGGCAATATTTTGATGCCTTTTTTTCCTACACCTATATAGCTATATATCATTACATAGTTACAATCATACTATATATACAATTTGTGTCCTGAGTTGTCACTTAACATTATATCATTTTCAATTATTTATTTACCTTCTATTTCCTTTTCTCTTCCAGTTTTATTGACATATAATTGACATGCAGCACTGTGTAAGTTTAAGGTGTACAGCATAATGATGTGACTTACATACATCATGAAATGATGACCCCAATCAGTCATTGAATATCCATCATCTCACAGAGTTACAAAATTTAAAAAATAAAAAAAAATATGTTTTCCTTGTGATGAGAACTCCTCAGGATTTACTCTCAACAACTGTCTTAAAGAGCATACAACAGTGTCAATTATATTTATCATGTTGTACATTACATCCCTAGTACTTATTTATCTTGTAACTGCAAGTTTGTACCTTTTGACCACCTTCACATAATTCCCCCCTGTCTCTGGTCCTGACCACTTTTAGCTTCCAGGCGACCCCCAAGGATTTAAGTTTTAATGGAAGGGTACAGTCAAATGGTGGGTGAAAGTGTTACCGTAGCTGCTTCTCCCTGCGGACCTGGAGCACACCATCGCTCTGCTTTCAGTCTCTCTCTGCCTCTGCTGCGTCTACCAATTTAAAATGCTGGGATTATCCAAGGCAGACTAACCTCTGTGATTCTTATGGGCGTTATGTAAACCCCATATATACTATATACCAACTCTGGGTGTACTGTAGTTTCTTTTTTTTTTTTAATTAATTTTATTTTTGGCTGCGTTGAGTCTTTTTGCCGCCCGTGGGCTTTCTGTAGTTGCGGCGAGCGGGGGCTACTCTTTGTTGCAGTGCACGGGCTTCTCATTGCGGTGTCTTCTCTTGTTGTGGAGCACGGGCTCTAGGGCGTGCGGGCTTCAGTAGTTGTGGCACGCGGGCTCATTAGTTGTGCCTTGTGGGCTCTAGAGTGCAGGCTCAGTAGTTGTGGCGCACGGGCTTAGTTGCTCTGCGGCATGTGGGATCTTCCCGGACCAGGGCTCGAACCCGTGTCCCCTGCATTGGCAGGCGGATTCTCAACCACTGTGCCACCAGGGGAGCCCCTGTACTGTAGTTTCTATCACCCATCTCCTGTTGGAGTTCATGTACATTATTTCCAGTTCCTCACTATTATAAACAATTCTGCAGTGAACATCCTATATGTGTAACTTTGGCAAAGTATATAAAGATCTGTGAGGTGGATTCCTAGAAGTTAAATTGTTGAGCCAAAAAAAATATATATGTATTTAAATTTTGATAGATTTTGTCTCAAACCAAACTTAATAAAACAGAAGGTCTTGGAGAGCCCATGATGGCCTGGGAAGGAACTGTAGAGCTGTGGTGTAAATATTGCTGGATTATTGAGACCAGTTAGACATGTTGTTGTAACTAGATATGCATGTGAAGGGATTTGGGTTGATTGTTGGTGTTTTTTTCTAATTTACATTTTTGAGTACTTAGGCAAATTTTTAGCAGCAACTAATTCAAAATATGTTCTGAGTGTTCTGATTGCCCTCCCAATCTGTGTTGAATACCTTAGACAAACCAAAATAATTCTAGCTCACCCACAGTATTTGGAGACCTGGAAAATCAAGTTCACCCACATGTAAGGTGTCCCCATCTGATCTTTTTTTTTTTTGGTAAAAATGTAACAAATTTTATTTCCCATATGATCTTATATTAGCTCTTATCCTCTCTAAGAGTGATTAATTGTAGACATTTTCTGTTGCTAGTACTATAAGGGCACTAGTGACTGATTTTTACTTCATTTTTTTTTAAAACGGGAAGTATTTCTTTTCTGACTACATAACATTATGTAAACAATGATTTTTTTAAAAAGTCAGACAGTCCAGGAAAAGTATAAAGAAGAAAATAAATATCACCTGTAATCCCACCACTCAGAGATGATCACAATTAACATCTTGGTGAATCTCATGACAATCTTCCTTTGAAGTAGATATGTATGTGTGTGTGCGTGTGTGCGCGTGTGTGCACACGTGTGCACATATATACATATATATAGCCTATGACGTGTGTGTGTGTGTGTGTATTTTAAACAGGAATTATGTATTCTTCATTATTTCTCCTTCATGGAGAGTTTTCTATTCTCAGACCCTGACAATATTGTCGCTGACCAGACCTGTTCTTATGCTCTTGCATTCAGCGAGTCCTTGCTAGTCCAAATGCTTCCTTTATTTTGGTCATGTGTATTAGTCAGGGTTCTCCAGAGAGACAGAACCAATAGGATCCGTATAAAGAGATTTACTGTAAGTGATTGGCTCACGTGATTATGGAGGCTGAGAAGTCCCACGATCTGCCATCTGTAAGCTGAAGACCCAGGACAGATGGTGGTGTAGTTCAGTACGAGTCCAAAGGCCTGAGAACCAGGAGAGCTAATGGTGTAAATTCCAGTCCTTGGGCAGAAGACTGATGTCCCAGCTCAAGAAGTCAGGCAGAGTGAGCAAATTCTCCCTTCCTCCACCTTTTTGTTCTATATGGGCCCTCAACAGATTGGATGAATCCTACACATATGGGGGAGGGCAATCTGCTTTACTCAGGCTTCTGATTCAAAGGCTCATCTCATCTGGAAACACCCTCACAGACATGCCCAGAAATATTATTTAATCTGGGCACCTCGTGACCCAGACAAGTTGACACATAAAATTAACTGTCGCATCCTGTAAACTTGGGCAGGATAGAGACCTCTTGGAATTTGCAAGTCTGCAGACGTTCTCTCCCCTTTTTCAGGTTTCCAAGGGATTGTCTGCTGATTTCAGCCCCATTTAGGCCTCGATATGCTTCTGGTGGCACATCAGTTTTGAAATGTTTAGAAGTTCTCCGGTGTCATCACAAGTGGCATGGGGTACCCAACTCAGATCTGCATCTGCCATGAGGCATTTTTTTTAGAGCTCAGAAAACCTTGGATTAAAAGGAAGTCATCAATGAAATACAAAATATTTAGCACTGAATGATAATGTAAACAGTACATGTCAAAAAGTAGTTTCCTTCTTTCCTACCTTCTTCAGAGGGGCATGTTTAATGCATCTAACTGAGGCTTGGCCTCTCCTGGCCCGTTGTTGTGAATGAGAGTTTAGCTCATCCTTTAGGAACATGGCAGCCTAGAGGAGGCATTTGCTGCGCCTGACCTTGGTTCCTTCATTGTCCTCAGAATTCACTGCCATTTGTTAAACTTCTCTCACTACTGAGAAAAAGCATATCATTTTCTATGAATTATTTTTCTAATAATCTTCTGCTCATTGGCTCTCTTTGCCTATTGTAAGTTGATGTTACATGCCAGGAGGGATTAAAAAATAAATAATAAACACAACAATAGAAAATGGTACCTATGAGAGGTGATGGATGTGTTAATTAGCTTGATTGTGGTGATCATTTCACAATGTGTACATATGTCAAAATATCAAGTTGTATACCTTGAATATATACAATTTTTATTTGTCAGTTAGACCTCAATAAAACTGAAAAAAAGAAAAGAAAAGAAATAGGAATCTATGTAGCTCAGTTGTCAGGCTTAATTTGCATGCAGTGCTTAGGTCTTGGCACCCATGGTCTCACTGGGAAGACAGGACAGACATGATGGTATAAGCCACATGGCAGACAATGATGTCAAGTTATAAACTGTCCTAAAATGAGTTGCTCCAAATGTGGTTGGGGGATCTTTTGCATTTGAAAGCCCCCAGGGAGATTGTTAAAACTGCAGATATCTGGTCTCCACATCTGGCTTGTTACATCAGAATCTCTGGCCATAGGTCCCAGGAAACAGCATTTTTAACACCCCCTCAGGCCTCTTCTCTCCATCCCCCCCAGGTGATGCTGATACTCACTAAACTAAAATTTGAGAACCAATAAAGGGAAAGGTTGAATGGGAGAGAGGATTGACGGCATGCCAGGACTTAGATAAGCAGAGAAGAGCTGGAAGGGAATTCAGGCAGGGGGAACCCTGTGAGCACGTTCATCCAGGCAAGAATGTGCGTGCCTGCAATCCGTCCCTGCAGGTCACAGAATGGACTGCGCTCTCTTCTCTCCCCGTCAAAATGCCTCTCGGAGGGTGAAATTCCTTATTTATTGCAACTGGTGCAGCCCGATGTAAGAATGCGGTCCCTCGTGCTGCCACAAATAGGCCAGACTCACAATAATCCTAATATAGGCACACCTCAAAGATACTGCCAGTTCAGTTCCAGACCATCACAATAAAGCGAGTTACATGAGTTGTTTGTTTTCCCAGTGCATATAAAAGTTATGTTTACACGTTACTGTAGTCTGTTAAGTGTGCAATGGCATTGTCTTAAAAAACAATGTGCACACCTTATTTAAAAAAATTTTATTGCTAAGAAATGCTCGCCAACATCTGAGCCATCAGCGAGTTGTAATCTTTTTGCAATAGTCACATCAAAGATCACTGGTCACATAACAAATATAATAATAATGAAAAAGTTTGGGCTATTGCGAGAATTACCAAAAGTGACACAGAGACATGAAGTGAGCAAATGCTGTTGGAAAAACGGCGCCAATAGACTTGCTTGATGCAGGGTTGCCACAAACCTTCCATTTGTGGAAAAACCACAATATCCGTGAAGCACAGTAAAGCAAAACGCAATAAAACGAGGTCTGCCTGTACTAAACTCTGGGGATGAGCATCTGTCTGCAGAGTGAGAGATGGCATTTCCCTACATCCAAATAGGAAAATATAATCAGTAAGGGCCAGTATTATTCATTTTTTTCTAACTTTCTTCTCCTTTATTGTAACGTGTGGCAGATGTCTTACCAGAACCTCCGTGCAGTCGGAGAGGTGGGAAGCAATCTGAGACCCGTTCAATCACATCAGAATCCCAGGAAGCCTCCTGTAGTTCTTGCTCCTGCCACCCATCTTCTGTTTACCCCCCTTTTCTCTCTCACTCATCTATTATTTACCCACTTGCTCCCACCCTGAATTTTCTCTACGTTTCTAGTGCTTATCTACCCTTCTAAAAAAAACTTTATTTTTTAGAGCAGTTCTAGGTTCACAGCAAAATTGATCCAAAGGTTAGAGATGTCCTGTATACCACCTACCCACACACATGCACAGGCTCCCCCAGGATCAGCATCTCCCACCAGCGTGGGACATTTGTGACAATTGATGAACCTACATTGACCCATCATTAGCACCAAAGTCCAGAGTTTACGTTACCATTCACTCTTGGTGTTGGGCATTCTATGGGTTTGGACAAATGTATAATGACACGTATCCACAGTTACAGTGTTGTTCAGAGTAATTTCACCGCCCTAAAAAACCTCTGTGCACCCTCCCTTTTTAAAAACCATCAGCCTAAACTACCTTACACATCTATCCAGTTATTCCTTCTCCATATCCCCTATTGTTTTTTACCTACCCATTTCCTGCCTAACTCATCCATATCTTCCGTCTGAGGTCAGGGAGGTGACAAGAGTTTTCAGAATCCATCTCTGTTTTGCAGAATCTGTCCATAACAGGGCAACAGTGCTGCTTGTTTTGTGAAAACCAAGGACCTGGAGGGGTGAAATTGATCACTGCACTTGAATGTAAACTGGCGGGCTCTTCTGCCATATACGTCAAATATGACATAAATACGGTAGTGTATTGCCTTTTCCCATCTCCTAGGAGTTTACCAACATGAACCCGTTTTTGCAGGCATCATACTTATCTCAGAATTCCTATAATATGATGGTTTTGCTTCGATTAAGGTTTCCTGGGGCCATTATAATCTTCCTTTATCATGGGATGTATCTCTGTTTCCAGCTTTTGTTTATGCATTTTAGCCTCCTAAAATAATTTCTTCAGACTTATATGACTTGTTCCCTTATGGAAAACAGAGTTATAAAAATGAACTCACTCTAAAGCCTTTCCAGGAAATGGCGGAAATATATTTTACTGGAAAATCAATAGCCCAGGATGGAGGTACAAAAGGCCTCCACCTCGTTTTTCTATGGCTTCTCACCATCTGTTTTATTCTGAATTTAGTCAGAGGTTAATTGAGCAAAAGGATACTCTGTTGTCCTTGTGAAGATGGAGTCAGAGAGGCAAAGGCAATGTCTGGACACAGTCCATTTTAGTATTTGAGTGGATTTCATCTCGATCAGATTGTACTGCTCTGAAGTTGGTTGGCCTGCCAAACTGTTTGCATTCTGACTCACCACTGAGGCCTTCTGTTTGGGAACACATAGCCTTCTCTGTCTGCTTCCCTTTTTATCCTTTTACAGTAGATGCCCTGTGGCCTGAAAAATAAAGAACCAGTCTCCACAGTTCATCAGTTGGTCTTCTGAGATTGAGGAAAGCAATAAAAATCCAAGTGAATTTGGGAGAGAATCCCAGGCATCCACCCTGATGAGCATTTCTACTAATCAAACCACAGCAAGGGCAATGCTATTTAGTACATCATCATTCAAACACATTTTGCATTATTTAATGAAGGACTCATTAATCACCTGTGTCAATTTAGCTTGTAAAGTCAGCATTCAGCCACCCTCAAGACTTGCAACAATATGAGTTTAGTGTATGTTTCCATTCAGCTCTCCAGAACTTACTCAAAGGCAGCAGGGAGTGTCTGCCTTCCTACCTCCGTTTGTCCCATGTGAGTGGTTCCAGCACAGATGGAACCCTTAGAAAGTGTGCTGCTTCGCCTAGCAGATAAATCCACTGGAGCAGGACAGTTGGCGCCTTTCTTGCAACATCTTAGTGCTTTCTCTTAAAGGAACTACCTGTGATAGCATTTTAAAGGAAGTTAAAATAATAAAACTGTTTCAATGAGGGAAGGAATGTTGAATTATAGCAACCATGGGATTAAAGCAGTGATGTTTAATTGTCTTAAAAATCACATTTTATAATGTAAATAATATCCGTGAATTTTCTAATTTAAAAATTCCCTCAGGCAATGACTGTGTTTTGTTTTGTTTTCTTTTTTACTTTGTTTTTCTTTTTTTCAATGGACACTATACTTTGGGTAGTGTGACAGTTACAGACAACAGTGCTTGAAAGCAAGGTTGAGGATGTGAGATGGCTCATTACCAGACATGGTCTCTTTAGAAAAATGTGAACAAAAGAGATGATGAGATGACTTCATTCTCTCCTGAATGTAAGTGGGAAGCCAGGCCACCATCCTCTTTTTCCTCCAATATAAATACTATAGACAAATGTTGCTAAAACGGTAGTCCGCGTATGAGTTTTACCTCTTAATAAAATGTGGTACTGTTGAATTCTAGTGCAGCTCTCTCCATTTTTAAGAATAAAAAAATGAATCCTAGTGCTGAGCATGAGTATAAATGATTATTTAACGCATTGCAGTGAACAGCAGCCCAGCTGGGCAGAGACCACTAACGATGGACACATTTGAGTTTGGAAGGACACTACTGGATGAGGACTTGGAGTCAGAGAAAAAACAGAAAAGTTTCTATTAACAGATGAGAAATTTGTGCTTTGACTTTAAAATAACAACTATAATGACACGTAATTCACATACCACAAAAATCACCACTTTAGTGTACAATTCACTGATTTTTAGTAAATTAACAGAGTTGTGTGATGATCACCACCATCTTACTTTTCAGCATTTTCATCACCCCAATAAGAAACCCTGTACCCGTTTGTAGCCACTCCCTCCAGCCCTTGACATCCACTAATCGACTTTCTGTCTCTATGGGTTTTCCCTATTCTGGATGTTTCATATAAGTTGAATCATACAATATTTGTTCTTTTGCGTTTGACTTCTTTCTTAGCATAGTATTTTCAAGGTTCATCCATGTTGTAGAATGTATCAGTACTTCATTGTTTTTTTTTTCTTAAAGAAGGAAAGTATCTTTTTTAATTAATTAGTTAATTTGGCTGCGTCGGGTTTTAGTTGCGGCATGCGGGATCTTCGTTGTGGTATGTGGGCTCGTAGTTGCAGTGCGCGGGCTCTTTAGTTGTGGCACGCAGGCTCTAGAGTGCACAGGCTTAGCTGCCCCGCAGAATGTGGGATCTTAGTTTCCCGACCAGGGATTGAACCTGTGTCCCCTGCATTGGAAGGCGGATTCTTAACCACTGGACCACCAGGGAAGTCCCTTCATTGCTTTTTATGACGGAATAAATCTTCCATATTATGGATATATACCAGGTTTTGTTTATGGACCTTTGGATTATTTCCACTTTTTGGTTATTATTTATAATGCTGCTGTGAAAATTGATGTGCAAATTTTTGCACAGACATATGTTTTCATTTCTCTAGGAGTGGAATTACTGGGTCATGTAATAACTCTATGTCTAACTTTTTGAGGAACTGCCAAACTTTTCCACAGCAGTTACAATTTTTGACTTTCCCACCAGCAATGTATGAGGGTTCCAGTTTCTCCACACCCTCACCAACACTTGTTCTTTCTATTTTTTCTTTTTATTATAGCCACCCTAATGAGTGTGAAGTAGTATTGTGGTTTTGATTAGCATTTCCCTAATGGTTAACTATGTTGAGTATCTTTTTATGCACTTATTGGCCATTTGTATATCTTCTTTGGAGAAATGTCTATTTAAATCCTTTGCCAACTTTTAACTGATTATTTTTATTGTTGAGTTGTAAGAGTCCTTTATATATTCTGAATAGTAGAACCTTTTCAAATATATGATTTGTAGATATTTTCCCCATTCTGTGGGTTGTCTTTTTACTTTCTTGATAATGTCCTTTGATACATAAAAGTTTTCAATTTTCATGAATTTCAGTTTATCTATTTTTTCTCTTGTTGCTTGTGCTTTTGGTGTCATCCAAGGATCCATTGCCGAATTCAAGATCAGGAAGATTTCCTCCTCTGTTTTCTTCTAAGAGTTTTGTAGTTTTAACTCTTGAATCCATTTTGAGTTAATTTTTGTATATGGTGTGAAGTAGGAGTGCAAATTCTTTCTTTGTATGTAGTTATTCAGTGGTCCCAGCACCACTTTTTTTTTTTTTAAAAGAGGGATTGCACCATCAAAGGGTACATGTGTTTTTTGTTTTTGTTTTTTTGTTGTTTTTATTTATTTATTTATTTTATTTAATTTTGGCTGCGTTGGGTCTTTGTTGCTGTGCACAGGCCTTCTTTAGTTGCAGAGAGTGCAGGCTACTCTTCATTGCGGTGCCTGGGCTTCTCATTGCGGTGGCTTCTCTTGTTGCGGAGCACAGGCTCTAGGCGCGCAGGCTTCAGTAGTTGTGGCACACGGGCTCAGTAGTTGTGGCTCACAGGCTCTAGAGCACAGGCTCAGTAGTTGTGGCGCATGGGCTTTGTTGCTCCGCAGCATGTGAGATCTTCCTGGACCGGGGATCGAACCCGTGTCCCCTGCATTGGCAGGTGGATTCCCAACCACTGTGCCACCAGGGAAGTCCCAGCACCACTTTTTATATACCTTTGTTTTTAACTTTTTATTTTATATTGGAGTATAGTTGATTAACAATGTTGTGTTAGTTTCAAGTGTACAGCAAAGTGATTCAGTTATACATATACATGTGTCTATTCTTTATCAAATTCTTTTCCCATTTAGCCAGCACCATTTTTTGAAAAGACTATTCTTTCCTTATTGGAAGTTCACAGCACTCTTGTCAAAAATCAATTCACCATGAGTTCATTTCTGGACTCTCAATTCTATTCCATTGGTCTGTATATCTATTTTATACCAGTACTAAACTGTCTTGTCACTGAAGCTTTTTAGTAAGTTTTGAAATTGAGAAGTATACATTCTAACTTTGTACACTCTTCTTTTCCAGGATTTTAAGTGTTTGTGAAGGATTGATATGAATTCTTTAAATTTTTGGTAGAATTAATCAATAAAGCAATCTCATCCTGGGCTTTAACTTATGGGAAGTTGTTTTGAATATTAATTCAATCTCTTTACTTGTTATAGAGATATTCAGATTTTCTACTTCTTTGTGAGTCAGTTTTGGTAGCTTGTGTCTTTTTAGAATTTTTTTTTTAACTTTTTTAGTGATTGCCCTAGAGTTTGCAATATACATTTAGAACTAGTCCAAGTCCACTTTCAAATAACACTGTATTGCTTCACAGGTACAAGTACAAATACTTTATAATAACAAAGTGTTCCTAATTCCTCCTTCCTATCCCTTGTATCATTGCTGTCATTCATTTCACTTATACATAAGCACACATAAGCATTATATATATATATATATATATATATATATACACACATATATATATATAATATATATATATACACACACATATATATATATATAATACATTGTTTCCATTATTATTTTGAACAAACTGTTATCTGTTAGATCAATTAAGAAGAAAAATAAAAGTTTTTTTATTGAGGTGTAGTTGATTTACAGAAAAATAAGTTTTTATTTTATCTTCACTTATTCCTTCTTTCATGCTTTCTTTATTTATGTAGATCTGTTTCTAACCTATAACATTTTCTTTCTCTCTGATCTTTAGTTTTTATTTTATTTTTTAAAAAATCTTTATTGGAGTGTAATTGCTTTACATTGTTGTGTTAGTTTCTGCTGTATAACAAAGTGGATCAGCTATATGTATACTTATATCCCCATATCCCTCCCTCTTGCGTCTCCCTCCCACCCTCCCTATCCCACCTGAAATTTATTTTTTTAATTTTTAAAAATTTTAAATATTTATTTATTTGGCTGCGCTGGGTCTTAGTTGCAGCAGGTGGGATCTTCATTGTGGCCTGTGAACTTTTAGTTGCGGCATGCATGTGGGATCTAGTTCCCTGACCAGGGATTGAACCTGGGCCCCCTGCATTGGGAGCACAGAGTCTTAGCCACTGGACCACCAGGGAAGTCCCTCTCCGAACTTTAAAAAAAACCCACTTTTTGCAAAGCAGGTCTGCTGGCAAGAATATTCCCTCAATTTTTGTCCTAGAAAGTCTATTTTTGCTTGACTTTTGAAGGAAAATTTCACAAGATACAGAATTCCAGGTTGGTGGGGGTTTTTTTCCCCAACACTTTAAATATTTTACTCCACTCTCCTCTTGCTTGTATGCTTTCTGACAAGTCAGGTATAATTCTTATCTTAGCTTCTCTATAGGTAAAGTATTTTTATCCTCTGGCTTTTTTCAAGATTTTTTTCTTTATCTTTGACTTTTCTGGAGTTTGAATATAGTGTGCTTAGGGGGCATTTTGCAGGGGGGGCATTTATCCTGCTGGGTTTTCTCTGAGCTTCCTGGATCTGTGGCTTGGTGTCTGACATTGATTTGGGGAAATTCTTAGTCATTGTTGTTTCAAATATTTCTTCTGTACCTTCCTCTCTTTATTCTCCTTCTGGTATTCTCATCACACATAGGTTACACCTTTAGATGTTGTCCCACAGTTCTTAGATATTTTGTTCCATTTTTCAGGTTTTTTTTCTGTTTGCTTTTCAGTTTTGAAAGTTTCTATTGGCACATCCTCAAGCCCAGAGCTTCTATCCTCAGTGGTCCAGTTTACTAACAAGCCCATCAAAGGCATTCTTCATTTCTATTAGAGTGTTTTTGATCTCTAGCATTTCATTTTTATTCCTTCTCAGTATTTATTCCTGCTTGCAGTACCCATCTGTTCTTGCATGTTGTATACTTTTTCCTTTGGAGCCCATAGCATATTAATCATTGTTATATTAAAATCCTGGTCTGATAATTCCAATGTTCCTACCATATCTGATTCTGGTTCTAATGTTTGCTCTGTCTCTTCAAACTGTGTTTTTTTTTACCGTTTCATATGCCTTGTAATTTTTTGTTGGAAGCCAGATGTGATGTACTAGGTAAGAGGAACTGCAGTAAATAGGCCTTTAGTGGTAAGGTATGGGGTCAGGGGCAGTGTTCTCAAGTCCTATGATTAGGTCTCAGTCTTTTGGTGAGCTTATGTCCCTAGATTGTGAACTTCAGCAGTGTTTCTCAGTCTTTTTCTCCCCTCCCTTAGATAGGACAGGAAGGCTAGAGGGAGCTGGAGTAGGGTATTTCTCTTCCCCTAGGTATATTAGGCTCTGATAAAACCCCAATAGGTTAGGGTTTGGTAAAATACTTTCTCTCTTGAGGGCAGACCTTGTTATGAAGACCAGAATGCTCTGGTAAATTTCAAAATGGCTACTTTTCCCTTCCCTCTCCTGAAGCACAAGGGAGATTTTCCTCCAATCTTCATTGTGATAACCTGGTACAGCTTCTGGAGGTAAAAGTCACAGAAGTGTGGGTGTGCTCCTCTGTGACTGGACCCCCTAGAGTTTTTAACTCTCAGGTGTTTCTGCACTGAGCCCCCAGCAATTCATCAATTACGGTTCAGGTTTTCCTACCCTGATACCACTTCCCATGGAGGCTTCTGCTCATGGTTTTCTGGTCCAGCAAGTTATGATTCTCTATCTGCCTGTCTGTCTCTCCAATTTTAAGTGTACCATTTTTGCCTGTGACCTCAATTCCCTGACAGATATAAGCAAAGTTTTTTTCTAGTTCTTCATCTCTTTACTTGTTTTTAGGTTGGAGTGATGACTTCCAAATGCCTTAAATGCTGGACTGGAAACCAGAAGTCCTCTTTCTTCTTTCTGATGTAGGCATTTACAGCTATTTACAGTCTCTAAGAACTGCTTTAACTTCATCCCATAAGTTTTGATGTTGTGTTTTCTTTTTTATTCATCTGAAGTTAGTTTCTAATTTCCTTTGTTGTGCTTCGACTTTCTATAGGGGTAACATTTCTGTTCCATCCCTGGATTAATTTCACAGAGCACTGGTACCTCCAGGCCCTTAAATTTACACTTACACCTTTAGAGAGTAGGCATTCCTCCCTGAGGAATAGAGAAACTGAAAGTAGACATGAGTGGCTGGGAGGAGGGGCTACAACTTAAGCCCTAGCTTTTGAAGCCACCCTGTGGCCTATGTCCTTGTCAACTAGGAGTGATATTGCCCTTCAGGTGACATCTGGCAATGTCTGGACACATTTTTGGTTTTCATACTGGGGTAGGGGGTGGCATGCAACTGACATCTGGTGGGTAGACGCCAAGGATGTTGTTAAACATCCTACAGTGCACAGGGCATCTGCTCACAACAAAGAGCTATCTGCTGTGAAATATCAATAGTGCTGCCATTGAGAAACCTTTTTTTAACCCCTTAAATTGGAGGGACTGTTTCCCAATTCACCCAGCACCTACCTGTACAGTGTCTCACACTTACCTCTTCACAATGGTCCCTGAGGTAGGTGAAATGTCACAATCTGAGATGAGCCTTAAAACTGAAGCAACCTGTCCGCTGGTAGCAGAGCCTGGACGACCACCTTCCAGTCCAATTGTTTCCCAAAAAACCCACAGCTACCTGGACCTCCAATTGCTTTGTCCACTCCACCTGTCAATAGCAGATCATCATGCACTGTCTTGTGAGTATACGTCTGGCATATTGGTAGGCTAAGGGGCTTCTCCTGGCTAAGAATGCTTCACATTGTCTTGTGAGCCCGTGTTTAATGTCCCCCTCTGAAGACAGAGTAGAAACTCCCTGAGGACAGGCATGGCCTTTGGCACCAAGGAGGCACTCAGTAAATTTGTGTTGAATGGATTAGGAGATATGAGAGAAAATACACCAAAATGTTAACTTGGTGATCTCTAGGAGCTTAGAATGAAGGTTATAGCTGCCTCCAGAAGAGGCTGGGAAATGAGGTGTGACCCCAGGGCTGGTGGCGGCAGAGAAGTTGTGGACCTGTACATTGGTTGTTTTGCCGATAGGATTTTCATTTGGCTATCACTAATAATACTGGTAAGCATCATTTTCTTTGTTAAATTCCTCACATTTCAGCTTCTTTTTCTCTTTGAAATGTTCGTACTAGCACTTTTTACCTTTATTAAAAAACCAGTTTTAACTGCTTAAAAATTCAGTGTCCTCAGATTTTGTCACCTAAAGATTTTCTCAAGAACATAATTTAAAAAATCTTTTTTGATGTTTGACATCAGTTATCATGAAATTATCCTGACACTGAATCTCTATGTCTTGAGGTAGCTGGCCTCAATTTCCTCATCCATAAAATGGGAATGATGATCCTTTGTTAGCTGAGACCTTTGCTGAGGATAAAATGATTTAAAGCACGTGAAAGCATTCTGAGCAGTACTGTGTAAATGGCAAGGCCCCTCCAATTATGGGTAATTCTGAAAAAATGTGTTCGTATGAGTTATGCAGTATAACCAGTTGTCATGCAATTATTAGAGTAGTTTACAAGAATGAAACAAAGTGCATTCAGATTTTGTGCTCCTTACTTACAGTGCTAGCTGAGTAAATAGGACTTTTTTTTTGATAATTTGGTTAAAAGATCTAAAACTCTATTTTACCTTGGACTTTCCTGACAGTTACAATACCTTGACCTTTGTTTCTCCATAGGTGTTACAGAATATCTTGGACACTGAAAAAGATTATGCTAAAGAACTTCAGTCTCTTCTTGTTACTTACTTAAGACCCCTGCAGTCCAATAACAAGTAAGATTTATATTTTAAACCCCTCGCTAAGCAAAGCAAGATAATGTCAGTAGATGGAGTCATTACTCTTATGTCACTGAATAATTGATTTTGCCCTTTAGAAGAATTTCCACAGATCACAGGTTGCCAAGAACATGGTCAAGGCAACAGGAATTATGCAAGATGTAGCTTTTGGAGAGCTTGGCTTTCTTTCTCTTCTGGCTGTGGAGGGAATGAGCCGATCTGCCTTTCTGTCTGTCACCATTTTTATCTTGTACGTTTTAGAAGTGATACATCTAGTTTTACCTTCCAGAAAAAGGACTTGCTGGTGTTTTTGTGCAGAAAGCACAGACACGGGAAATTCTTGTGCTCGCTCTGACCTTGGCTTGCCAGGGCAGAAACTCTTTCCCATGCTCCCAGAGTGGAAGAAGCGTGGCATTTTGTGAATGTTCCTAAGAGCAATTCAAGCCAGTATTTCACCCAGGCAAAAGTGAATGAGAAAGAGGTGTTAAAAATATTCAAACCTTATCCTGGTCTTAGAAATCTGAAGGCCTGAACTGAAAACTTACTTTTCACAAAAGAAAAATATTGGCTGTTCATTTTTTAGTGCTTGTAGGCCTGGCATATGTAACAAATAATAGCTAACTGCATTTATGTGTGTTTTTTATTTTAATGGATTAAACTTCACTGGAGATTATGATCTGTAAGTCAAATGGTAAATTTAGCAGTCGATACATAGAATGGAGGACAGAAACCTCTTCTTGTACCTCAGTTTAAGAGTTTATTTTTGCCAAACAATTGCCTAAACTGTTGGCTTCAGGCTTAAATAAGTTTAATGTATTTCACTATTTTCTCCCTTTTTCTAAATCACGCTTGCTTAGGCATGATGTCCTGTTAAATTTCCTACTCGGTTATTTTCATGGCACTATGGGAATCTTACTTCGGTATGAAAGGATTTTGTATTCCTGTGTTTTGTAAGAGTTTAAATGATCAACAACAAAGTGGCTTTTGTTATTATTATGTAAAACATGAAGTGCTCTGTGAATCATAGCCCTTAGAGCTGAATGGAACCTCAGTGAATCACTGGGTCTAGTGCCCTGGAGGAAATGACTATCCTCATTGAATACATAAAAAAACCACAAAGTCCAGAGAGGCTCACGGTCCTGCCCATCACACGGTCAGTCAGTGGCCAGACTCAACCCACTGCGTCTCCTGCCACCGAGTAAAATGTGGTTCCGTGTTCTAGAGGTGACAGGCAGAGGAGGAGAGGGAAACTGAAGTGGTAACCCTGGCAGCGGAGATGGTAAGATTTCAAATGGAGGAGTGACTGATTAGCAATCAAGAAATAGTCAAAGGAAAAGAAAAGAGCCAAGGCAGAGGAGGTGAGAGACCCGAGTCAGAGTGCGCTGTTCCCAAGGAAATTCAAAATGCAGTTCTGGTCACTTTCCATTGGTTCTGCCTCGTAGACCCCAGAGTGATTTGAGCAAAGGGGACTGTTTATTGTTTGATCCTGAAAGGTCCAGATAAGCCCCCAGTCAGGTTCTTGCTGCTATGGGGGACGGCAGCCAGGGAAGCTGGCTAAAGGGTTTCGCTTTTGACACCCATGAGAGGGGTTTTCCAACTTGTGGTTCAGGAGGGCATCAGAGCAGAGGAACTGGGTGCTTTTTATGCCCTAGGGGTTACTGGTAACGTCTGTTTGGGTCTTCCTTTTCTTTGTCAGCAAAAATTACTCTCCTGGAAACCCTCCCCTTGTATTATTATATTAAGGAGAAAGAACATGTGGCAGACATTGGCCTTTTAATTAAATCTTCAGAAAAGTTTTCTCTCGAAAAGTGGTTAGGAGCATGGACTCTGGAGCTAGAATGTTTGGGTTCAAATTCTGGCTTCACCATTCACTGGCTTTGGGACTTTGGCTGATTTGCTTTAACCTCTCTGTGCCTGGATTTCCTTATGTGTAAAACAGAGACAGCAATAGTACCTACCTCATAAAGTTGTTGTAAGGTTAAGACGAGTTGTTATTTGTAAAATGCTTACCTCAGTGTTAAGCGCTGTATTCGTGCTGGCTCTTGTTTTTATCACCTATTATTTGGTAGGGGAAGAAAGGATGAGAAAATTCTTAATACAGAGGCACTGGATTAAAATGGTTCAGTTTGTGTTTGACTCCATTCCGTTCCAAAAGCAAACAAACACATCAGTACTATTTTCTTCCCTCCTATTTCCGCTCAAGATTTCCTTTAGTTGATTTATGAATGGCATATGTAATGTCTTTCAATTACTTTCCCAGCTCCTCTAGAGGAGAGTATTCAAAAGTTTTTACACTTATTCCCAGCTATGATGTATTCTACCCATTTAGATACTTAGATATTTTTTTATTGAGATATAATTGACATATAACTTTATATTAGTTTCAGGTGTACGGTGTAATGATTGAATATTTGTATATATTGTGAAATGATCACCACAATACATCTAGTTAACATTCATCATCACACACAGTTACAAAATTTTTTTTCTTGTGATGAGACCTTTTAAGATCTACTCTCTCAGCAACTCTTTCCACTATGCAGTACAGTATTATTAACTATGGTCACCATGCTGTACATTACGTCCCTATGACTTACTTATTTTATAACTAGAAGCTTGAACCTTTTGACCCCCATTCCACCCCCCCCCCTTTGGCGACCACCAATCTGTTCTCTGTAGATGCTTAGATGTCAAGCACTTGTTATTCATTTACTCCTTGCTTTGTAAAATACCTAAATGTCCCTTACAAACACTCATTTTCTTTAGGATCATTATTCTTGTTATGGAAAAGGGAAATCAAGGAAAGAAGCTTTAGAAAGTTGCTTGAGATCACAGAGTTGGTGTCAATTAAAAAACAGAAGTTAAGATATAGGGATTGCTTCCCTTCTCCCATTTGCCAGTTACCAGCAAACTATCAGCTAACTAGACTAGAGATAGATAACTAGAGTCATCCCCAAGTTCTCTTCACTGAAACTACATATATATATATTTTCAGCCTGAGTACTGTGGAATTTACATCTTTATTGGGAAACTTCGAGGAAGTATGCACGTTTCAACAGACGCTCTGCCAAGCCTTGGAAGAATGTTCAAAGTAAGTGTCGCACGTCGCCATCAGGGTAGCTAGCAACATTGGGTTTTTTGGTGTGTTTTGTTTTCTTTTAACTGTTGTCTTAGATAGGGGCCCTTTATATTTATTATGCATTTATACATTTATTACAACTTTGATAAATTGCCCCAGTACAGAGAAAATCTACTAGCTGGTGGTATTCACAGAGTCAACCCACTAGTTGCTTATCAGGACTCTACATCTGGTCAGTTATTTCTCACTTTATTTAAACATCATATTGACAAATAAGGTCTAAATTGACCATGGATGATGCCTTTGTCATCGATTAGATATTTTTCTTTTGTACATTGCGAATTACTTTTCCAAGTAATATCTTTATGTGAACCACAACGCATCATTGATGGCTAGCTAGCTCGTTGAAGTGTTCAACTTCATACTGCAGAATGACCTGTGATGATCATCAGGCAATATGTCTCTGGAGCAAGGTTCGTTTTCCAAGTAGTGGATCTCAGAGAATTGGTGACTTTCATCGTCTATAGGGAACTTGGGGCAATTGCCTGTTTCTTGAGCTTAATGAGACACGGGTGGTTGTCCAGGGACGAAGCTGGTGAGAACCCCCTCTAAAGAGACCTGAGGAGCCACTGCAAATGCTGTGGTGACTAAGTGAGAAGAGCAGATTACTATTTAGATTTGTAATCTTTGCTTTTCATTTTATATAGAAACCTGTAGAAGAGAGTCCAAGGAACATGCCAACATTGTTATAATAGATATCTCTGAATGGTGGAATTCCGAGTAACTTTTTTTCTTTCTTGTGTTTTTTTGATTTTTCTGCAAACTAAAATGGGTGCCATGTAATTCTAAACATCTGGATGTCACCTTGCCTAGCAACACCAGGCCACCAAGACTACATAAAACTCCTTTGTGATGTGTCATTTTTGGATTCAGTTAGTTTTGTCTGTACTTGAACTTCATGCAAATTAATCAAGAGTATTTTTAGTGTGCCCGGCTAAACTTGAATATTATAATTTGAATAAGCAACTTAAAAAACCCTAGTAATTCCAAATAAGTATCTGACCCTATATATTGGAGCTATGTTTGGTGGCTAGAGTTTAAAACAGTGGCCAAGAACTTGCATTTCATAGATAAAGTGGTTATAATATAGAAGTTTCTTTTTAACTTTGGCAAAAGAATTCATAAGGTTTGCATGTTGCCAGGTTTAATTGGAATCATCTTCCTTTATCCCATTCCTATTTTACATTCTGTGTTTCACCTGTTTTGCTTACAGGTTTCCAGAAAACCAACACAAAGTAGGTGGTTGTCTACTGAACCTCATGCCTCATTTTAAATCTATGTACCTGGCTTACTGTGCAAATCATCCTTCAGCTGTAAATGTACTCACCCAGCACAGGTAAATCATTAACATTTCCGCCAAAAAGCTGTTTTGCAATGATATCCTTTCCCAGGACTACCTCATTTGGAAATCCAAGATCTCCCACTGAACTCTTGATTATCCCCATTCATCATACCAGAAATTGATTCATTGTTATATGGATTTATTGTCCATTCATGGAACAAATAATTTATTGAGCACCTACTATGTGCAAGGTCCTATAGTAGTTGATGGAGATACAGTAGTGAACAAGGAAGAGAAGGTCCCTTCCCTCATGGAGCATAGACTCTTGAGAGAAATAGACATGAAATTAAATGTTGTAAACATGTTGTATTAGAAAAGGGTAATTAGGGCTTCCCTGGTGGCGCAGTGGTTGAGAATCCGCCTGCCAATGCAGGGGACACAGGTTCGAGCCCTGGTCTGGGAGGATCCCACATGCCGCGGAGCAACTAGGCCCGTGAGCCACAATTACTGAGCCTGCGCATCTGGAGCCTGTGCTCCGCAACAAGAGAGGCCACGATAGTGAGAGGCCCGCGCACCGCGATGAAGAGTGGCCCCCGCTTGCCGCAACTAGAGAAAGCCCTCGCACAGAAACGAAGACCCAACACAGCCATAAATAGATAAATAAATAAATAAATATTAAAAAAAAAAAAAAAAAAAGAAAAGGGTAATTAAAAGGAAGCTGTGAGACTTTGAACATGGTATCAAAGTGTGGAGTGAAGGAAGGGTCAGGGAAGGCTTTCTTGAAGTAAAATTCTATTTAGAGCCAATGGTTTAGCCTTCCCCATCCCAGTGAATGTTTTATCCAAGTTGCTGCAGAGCTAAGCTGCCTAGGTTCATCTCTTTTTCACTCTCCCTTTGTCTGGTAGAGGAAGTCTCAAGTAGTAATATGGCTAAAAGGCAGGTATCAGCAGGGAAAGGTGGAAGGAAACTAACCCTGTGAACTGGGTGTCAGGTACTCTAAGCAAAGGTCTCTGATGACAATTATACATGAATATAAATTGTTTCAGATTCATGGGGAACAGCAGCACAGTATCTCCTTTAAGAGTCCTTGCAAGGGACCCAGATAAGCTCACATCTCGCCTACCCTTCCTTACCCTCTGATGACTCACCCTTGACACATTCACTGATACATTCATCTGGGCCAGAATTCTGTAGGATAGGCTTGAAGACACAGTTTGGACTTTGAAGCCACGTGCTAGGAATCCAGGTGGGACAATAGGAAGAACAACACACAGAGGCTCTTATGACTGAACTCGGAGACTAGATTCAGAACCGACATGATTCTGGAGGCTGCTCAAGACTGAAAAGATTATTCTTCTCTTAATTTGACTTGTACTCCCAGACCCAGGCTGGAACAGTAGGTGACAACAACCCTCAGAAGTGATGGAAACTTTGGCTTTGTCCTGGTTCATTAGGAGCTTGATTGGCTTTATAGAGCTGTTATGTAAGGGCATTTTGAAGGTAGAACTCAGTAGGTCCTACTTGAAGGTGAATTTTACTTCCCTGATGAAAGTTGTGAACTCTTGTGGAGTAGCAAATATGGAAGCTGGAGTTTAAAGAAAGAGAAGCCATGACTCTGGATTATTTAGGCAAGTGGCTCAACTGCTTAGAGCTAATAATAACACTGACAATGTGCCAGGCACATGATGTAAAAGCCTATGAGGGAGTTACTATTATTACCATCTCTGCTTTACAGATAAGACATTAGAAGGTTAAGTAATCTTCCCAAGTACTCATAGCTGTTAAGTGATTGAGCCAGAATTAGAATCCAAGTCTGTCAGACTTCTAAAAAAATGTTTTTATTAAGACATGTATTTCACCTACAAAGTGAATAATCTAAATGCAAACTTAAAGAATTATCATAAAATGAGCACCCATGTACCCACCACCCAGCTTAAGAAATAAAATTTTACCGTTTCTTTTTTAATATAATAACTTTATTGAGGTATAATTCACATACCATACAATTCACCCATTTAAAGTGTACAGTTAAATTATTTTTAGTATATTCAGAGTTGTGCAACCATCACCACGATCAATTTTAGAAGGTTGTCTTCATTCTCCAAACAAACCTACACTCATTAGCTGTCACTCCCCATTGCCAGCCCAAGGCAACCACTAAAATACTTTATGTCACTATGGATTTGCTTATTCTGAACATTTCATTTAAGTGGACTCACACAACATATGGCCTTTTGTGTCTGGCTTCTTTCACTCAGCATAATGTTTTCAAGGTTCATGCATGTTGTTGCACTTAACAGTACATTGTTTCTCTAAATTGCCATACATACAGTGAAAAATATTTCATTGTATGGATACCGCATATTGTTCTTCCATTCACCAGTTTGTGGACATATGGATTGTGAATGGTGCTACTATGAAGATTCATGTACAAGTCGTTGTGTAGACCTATGTTTTCATTTCTCTTGGGTAGATACGTAGGAGTGAAATTGCTGGGTCATACGGTAACTCTATATTTCACTTTTAGAGGAACTGTGAGACTGTTTTCCAAAGTGGCTGCACCAATTTATATTCCTACTAGCAGTTTACGACGGTTTCACTTTCTCCACATCCTCACCAACATTTGTTATCATCAGTCTTTTTGATTATAGCCATTCTAGAGGGTATGAAGTGACGATATCTCATTTTGATATTGATTTGCATTTCCCTAATGACTAATGATGTTGAGCATCTTTCATGGGCTTTATTGGCAATTGGTGTACCTTCATTTGGGGAAACGTCTATTCAGATCCTTCGCCTATTGTTAAATTGGGTTACTTGATTCATTACTGAGATATGATTCACATACCATAAATCCACCATTTTAAAGTGTAGAACTCAGGGGTTACTAATATATTAGGTTGTGCAACCATCACCACTATTTAGGTCCAGAACATTTTCATCACCCCACAAAGAAACCCCTTACCCAGTAGCAGTCACTCTCCGTTTCTCTAAGGGCTAATGATGTTGAACATTTTTTCTCTCAAACCCTTTGTCCGTTTTTTTAGGTGGGTTATTCATCTTTTCATTGTTGAGTGGCAACATTTCTTTATATATTCTTCTTTATATACTCTTATCAGACGTGTGATTTGCAAAAAACTTCATTTTCTGGGTTTGCTTGGTATCTTTTGAAGCACAAAAGTTTTAATTTTAAGTTTAATTTTGATGACATCCAATGTATCTATTTTATCTATTTTGCTTATATTTTTGGTGTTATATCTAAAAAATTGTTGCCTAATCTAGGTTGTGAAGACTTATGCCTATCTAAGAATTTAATATTGTTAACTCAAGTTTAGCTCTTTAATCCTTCTTGGGTTAATTTTTACATATGATATGTGGTAGGGGTCCAACTTCATTCTTTTGCATGTGTATATCCAATTGTCCCAGCACCATTTGTTGATTTCTCTTCTTATAAATTTGTTACATTGTGTTTTATGTCACAGAATTGATAATGTTCAGTTCAACTACATCGTTACTAATTTTCGACCTGCTGGATTTCTTGATTACTGATAGACGGATGGATCACAATACTGGATCTATCTATTTCCCTTTGCAGTTCTATCACTTTTTAAAAATATTTATTTGTTTGTTTATTTTGGCTGTGCCACGTCTTAGTTGTGGCATCATTGTTTGTTTGTGAGTTGTTTTTTTTTTTTGTCTGTGTTGGGTCTTCATTGCTACACGTGGGCTTTCTCTAGTTGAGGCGAGCAGGGGCTACTCTTTGTTGCGACGTGCGGGCTTCTCATTGCGGTGGCTTCTCTTGTTGCGGAGCCCGGGCTCTAGGCCTGCGGGCTTCAGTAGCTGCAGCACGTGGGCTCAGTAGTTGTGGCTCACGGGCTCTAGAGCGCAGGCTCAGTGGTTGTGGCGCACGAGCTTAGTTGCTCTGCGGCATGTGGGATCTTCCCGGACCAGGGCTCGAACCCATGTCCCGTGCATTGGCAGGCAGATTCGTTTTTTGTTTTTTTTTTTACATCTTTATTGGAGTATAATTGCTTTACACTGGTGTGTTAGTTTCTGCTGTATGACAAAGTGAATCAGCTCTACGTATATGTATATCCCCATATCCCCTCCCTCTTGGGTCTCCCTCCCACACTCCCTATCCCACCCCTCTAGGTGGTCACCAAGCACCGAGCTGATCTCCCTGTGCTATGCGGCTGCTTCCCACTAGCTATCTATTTTACATTTGGTACTGTGTATATGTCAATGCAACTCTCTCACTTCGTCCCAGCTTACCCTTTCCCCTCCCCGTGTCCTCAAGACCATTCTTCAGAACCATTTTTTTTTTGATTCCATATATATGTGTTAGCATATGGTATTTGTTTTTCTCTTTCTGACTTACTTCACTCTGTATGAGCATGGACTAGCTTGACAATTAAAAGCTCCCAGGGACCCAGTCTTGGGGAGACCAAAATTTTTGTGGGTTTTGCATCCAGGAACCCAAGCAGGTTCTCATGGAGAAGATCACAGAAGAATCCCATTTGAGTGGTCCTACCAGTTACTGGCTCCAGTGGCTTCTCCTCAGGGAAGTTGATCTCAGTTCTAATTCTTTGTGTTTGCCTGTCTTTCTAGATTTGGGGGTGGTGGTTTTCCCTGTGATCTCAATTCTCAGTGGATCTAAGAAAAGTAATTGATTTTCAGTTTGTTCAGTGTTTTTCTTGTTGCGAGGATGGTAATGATAACTTCTAAGCTCTTTGGATGTCAGAGCTGAAACCCAGTGTCCTTTTATAGGTTTTTGAATTATTTTATTTTATTTTACTTTTTTAACCAATTTGTTTAACTTACATTTAGTAAATGTATAGAGTTGTGCAACCATCACCACAATCCAATTTAAGAACATTTCTGTCACAGAAGATCCCTTATGCGTATTGCAGTCAATCCCTGCTCCCACCCCCATGAATTATTTTTTTAGTGTTTGCTTTGAGGCTTTCCATATATATCTTAACTTGTCTGAATCTGCTTCATGTTTACAGTAACTTAATTCTAGTGAGATATAAAAATGTTACTCCTAGTATACCTCTATTTCCACTTCCCTTTTTGTGCTACTGTTGTTATACACGTTATGTCTATATGTTATGAACCCAGTAATACATTGCCATCGTTATTATTATTATTATTATTTTAAATTTATTTATTTATTCATTTATTTATTTTTGGCTGCATTGGGTCTTTGCTGCTGCACGTGGGTTTTCTTTAGTTGCTGAGAGCAGGGGCTACTCTTCGTTGCGGTGCACAGGCTTCTCATTGAGGTGGCTTCTCTTGCTGCGGAGCACAGGCTCTAGGCGCACGGACTTCAGTAGTTGTGGCTCACGGGCTTCAGTAGTTGTGGCTCGCAGGCTCTAGAGCGCAGGCTCAGTAGTTGTGGCGCATGGGCTTAGTTGCTCCGCGGCACGTGGGATCCTCCCGGACCAGGGCTCGAACCCATGTCCCCTGCATTGGCAGGTGGATTCACAACCACTGCATCACCAGGGAAGCCCGCCATCGTTATTATTAATATAATTTTCTATTAATGAAACTGAGAGAAGAAAGGAGAGTGAGGATATATTTATAGCATTTGTTTTATTAACATTCTTATTTACTGTTTGTGTGAGGTGATACCTCATTGTAGTTTTGATTTGCATTTCTCTAATAATTAGTGATGTTGAGCATCTTTCCATGTGCCTGTTGGCCATCTGTATGTCTTCTTCAGAGAAGTGTCTACTTAGGTCTTCTGCCCATTTTTGGATTGGGTTGTTTGTTTTTTTGATATTGAGTTGTATGAGCTGTTTGTATATTTTGGAAATTAAGCCCTTGTCAGTCACATTGTTTGCAAATATTTTCTCTATAGGTTGTCCTTTCATTTTGTTGATGGTTTCCTTTGCTTTGCAAAAGGTTAAATTTTGATTAGGTCCCATTTGTTTATTTTTGCTTTTATTTCTATTGCCTTGGGAGACTGACCTAAGGAAACATTAGTACAATTTATGTCAGAGAATGTTTTGCCTATATTCTCTTCTAGGAGTTTTATGATGTCCTGTCTTACATTTAAGTCTTTAAGCCATTTTGAGTTTATTTTTCTGTAGGGTGTGAGGGAGTGTTCTGACTTTATTGATTTACTTGTGGCTGTCCAGCTTTCCCAGCACCACTTATAGAAGAGACTGTCTTTTCTCCACTGTATATTCTTGCCTCCTTTGTCGAAGATTAATTGACCGTAGGCCTGTGGGTTTATTTCTGGGCTCTTTATTCTGGGGGTAGTTTTTTGAGACCAGTCTTTGAAATTTGCTCGTTCTCTCTACTGACCTAGCTGGCCTCTTGTGTAGCTTGTTGTTCTTAATTAAGAGGACCAGCCTTCTCTCATTTGCTTACCACCAAAATCTTCATTGCTTTTGCAAGAGACCTTAGGCTTGAATTTCCCCACACTGTTTTTCAACTAGAACCAATTCCTTTGAGGAAAGCTCTCTGTTCCTATAGTCTGTCTGCCTCTCCCCTGGGCAAAATCTTTGAGCCACTACTCTGGGTGCTGGGCAGGGCAGTAACCTCTGGTCTTCTCTGTTTACCTTTCCCAGCACAGAACCTCTACCCTACAAGCGAGCTGGGGTGAGGGTAATTTGGTGCCAGTATTTTCAGCCTGCGTCCTCCCTCTCCATCCAACCTCTCAGCCACGTTCACTAGGCATTCAGCATCTTCAACTCAGAGCTGAAGCAGTTGAGATATGCTAGTGAGATATTGTGTCCTTGGGTTGGGAGTTGAGGGCAGAGGGAGCCCTCTCTTCTTGTCCACACTTGCCTGGAGTGCCTTCTGGCAAACTGAGCCAGGAGGAGGGAGGAGGGAGAGAGGGAGAGAGCAGGTCATGGCTCAAATACCAAGCTCTCCCTGTTCTTACTGAGTTTTAGAATATTTTCTTGAATAAATGTTTTCTTCATTTACCAGATGTCATTGGAACACTTTCTAGAGACTTTAAATGGTTGTTTTTATAGGTTCCACTAGCTCTGCTTGTTTCCCCGGGGGATGGGTCCACGTAGCATCTCATGCCACCATCCCCTTCATGCCACTCCTTGATGTCAGCCTGAAAACTTTTTCCCACTTTTATATTGTCTCAGTTTACAGTTCTGCCACTTAGAAGCTGTGTTACCCAGGGTGATTCACTTAATATTTAAGCCTTAGTTTCCTCACTTGTAAAATGAGGATAAAATCACCTACCTTGCAGGGTTGGTGTGAGGATTCAATGAAATAATATGTACCAAGTACCCGGCATATAGCACAAGGTACTTGCTGCCACCTCCCATGTCTGCTTTATTCATCTTCTACCAGCTTCTCGTTGTTTTTTAGGAAAAAAATTATGCAATATTTCAAGCATACAAAGAACAGAGATAAAATAAAGTACACCCACGTACCCACCACTCAGCTTAAGAATCAAATTATAGCTGCAATTGGAGTCCTGTGTATACTTTCCAATATTTCCTTCTCCTCCCTCCCTCCCCAGAGGGAACCTCAGTCCTGAATTTGTTTTTATTATTTCCAGGAATGTTTTCATACTTCACTACTTATCTTCAATAAAGAAAAATATGGTTCAGAGGCATTTTTCCTGTGATGGCTATGTAAACATCCTGTGTGGATAAGGGTAAATTTCTTAATGCCAATGAAAAGAGATCCCATCATGTTAGCTTGCCATTTATATGAGCACGTATTCTTTTTCTTCTGATCTGAGAACAGCAATTCTGGATAAATACCAGAAAGAAATGGTGTACCTCAGATGGCAGACTTTTGTAGTGTTTAGAGAATTTTCTGTTGTAATTCTGTGTGCTAAAATACTACTGACTCTGTATTTACCCATGTTAGGAGTTTAAAGTATAAATGACAGTAGAGATTCCTTCAAACATTATGATTTAAAGTTTGTTGCACAGTTAATTGAAAGATTCTCAACTTTGGGGGGAAATTATTATATCCTGTTCGCTTGATTTTGGTTAGTGATTTTTTTTAATTGAAGTATAGTTATTTACAATGTTTCAGGTGTACAGCAAAGTGATTCAGTGTACATATATCTATGTATAGATATAGATATATATCCTTTTTCAGATTCTTTTCCATTATAAGTTATTACAAGATATTGAATATAGTTCCCTGTGCTATACAGTAGGTCCTTGTTTATCTATTTTATAAATGGTTAGTGATTTTTTTGGAGAATTTTATAATATCCCTTGAAATGATGGAAGACTCACTGGAGTCCCATAGAACTGAATTTTTATCTTAGTGGTTTATTTACATGTAAGGAATGAAAATTAAATTAAAATACTTGGGGTTATCCTCAGAGTTGCTTCTAATATAATCTCAGCTATTTTCTAGGCATCTTGTTGTAATTTATACTGACATACTAGAGGCAAAGCATAGTTGAGTGAAATTCTCAGAAAATTCAGATTAAAATCCTGTTTTATATGAAGATTTCAGCTGAAATAGGGACATTGGTGGATTTCTGCTAAAGCTGTAGATGCTTAGAAGCGGGAAAATCTCTGAGTCAGAGCAAGCCAGTTAGGTGAACTTCTTCATTTCGGCCGGCAGGTAGCAGTATCATACTAGAAATGCTTGTGACGATTGACAATGAGACCAGACGCAGCCTGAAAATTGTATGACTGTGTGTTGGTGCCTTGTGAAAAGTGCAGTGATGCATTATCTGAATTTGGAGATATAAGCAGACCCCAATCTTGATATGTTTGTTCCCCATATTTACATATATTTGAATGACTGCCCCAGTCTTTTGCTCGGCCCTGGGTGAGGTCTTTCGGGATTTCCCCTCTCTCTCCCCTTCTGGCTTGCTATTGTGGCTCTTATTTCTTCCTGGGAGTAACTTCACCCTTACAAAAATACCCACTTCTCTCCCGTGCTTCGTTGTGGCATCCATCCTTTTCACAAGGGAGAGGAACCCAGCAGCGTGAAAAGACAGAGCGGGGAGAGGAGGAGAGAGTTAGCGCCGAGGCAGATCTGGACCTCACTTCCGGCTCTATTGCGGCGACTACCACAAACACCACGTGTTCTTTTCCTCTTGTTAGTTTTATTCACTCTCTGTTTACCACTGTTGTCAGCAACGAAGACTTTGAGAAAAACTCAGAGCTGTGTACTTGCTTCCGGGACGAAGCACATAGGAAAAATTCTGAGACTAGATTCTGTTCTGTCTTTGAGGAACCAGGGAAGGGAGCAAGTGAGACTGACCACAAACAAAAAGTGGTGGGGAAGAAGCAGGCAGCCTAGTTTCTGGGACTGGATCAGTGAAGAAAGGGCTGAGTGAGATCCACCCAACCCAGTGTGAGCGGCAACCCCGGGGATTTTCCACTGGCCACGCCCAGCCCCCCAGCTCCTCATGCCTCACCTCCCCTTTCCAGACCACAGTGATTCCCACGACAGGCTGGTGGCGAGAGAGTGAGGCGGAGAGGGGGGGAAATCTGGTCCTTTTCTAGCTGCTCTAGTTAGAGTTACCATCGTTCAAAGTGGAAATCTATGCAAAGATTCTACAGAAACACTGTTATATGAGATGGTTAAGCCCTGTAGTGTTATTATAATGTATGATACTTTTCTTCAGTTTTCCAGCCCAACCTAGAATATACCAGAGCCCCATCCACCATGCATTCTATAAGGGTATGTTGAGTTTCAAACAACATTCATACATTGAAAACTGCTTTTATTGTATCACATCACATAGACAGAACCTGTTAAACTCGAAAAGCACTTCAAACAGGCTGTATAAAACGTAAAAGCTGCATTTGAAAGACAGATTGTGTTTTGGTATAATGATATATATTTGCATGTTATATTTGTGTATGATATTAATTTGTGCATTAAATTTATTTGGCTAAGTAAAATGTGTCCTTGAGGATCTATTTATCATAATGGGCAGTGGCTTTATAAGGCAGTTTTGTTCTTTTGTTGCACTAGTCTAATGTTACTTTTTCCCCAATAGCCAGTGTTTTATTCTGATAGTGATCTCACGTTATATTGAAAAAATTTTTTAAATTCTTTTGTAATATTTAACAAGCCTAGAAGTTAGAATGCTGCATGGAAAGTAATAAAGTACACGTTAGCATTTGCTTGTAATTGTTGTAACCCTTGTATCAATCAGAGTAGAACGTTGAGGATGCAGGTAGTGATTTACTCATGGGAAGGAAAAAATAAGACTTGTTTACCAAATTGAAAAGAAATTAGGAAAGTGATTTTCTCAAAATTACATACTCAAATGCACTCTCCAACTTCGAGTTATTTTCCTAATTATATTTTATATGTGATGATTATTTTTTAGTCTAAGCCAAATCTGACCCAGAGGCAGGTTAACCTGTGTTTCCCTAGTCGCTTGCATTAAGCACTATTTCTTTTTTAAAAATTTTTATTGAAATCTAGTTGATTTACAATGTTGTGTTAGTTTCAGGTATACAGCAAAGTAATTCAGTTATACATATAGATATATATTCTTTTTCATATTCTTTTCCATTATGATTTATTACAGGATATTGAATATAGTTCCCTGTGCTATATAGTAGGACCTTGTTGTTTATCTATTTTATATATAGTAGTGTGTATCTGTTAGTCCCAAACTCTTAATTTATCCCTTCCCTACCCCCTTTCCACTTTGGTAACCATAAGTTTGTTTTCTATGTCTGTGAGTCTGTTTCTGTTTTGTAAGTAAGTTCATTTGTGTCATATTTCAGATTCCACATGTAAGTGCTATCATATGATATTTGTCTTTCTCTGTCTGACTTACTTCACTTAGTATGATAATCTCTAGGTCCAAAACACTATTTCTTCTAGAAGTTCTCCCTGCATTATTCAAGTCAACTCAGCTCCCACCCTCCTTTTTTTCATGGTTTAGACCTCAGAGATGGTCCATGCCACTGCTGTGTTCCACATCAAGCATCAGACAGTAGTGATTTCCAACAGACCTGGGTATGAACCTTAACTTAGCTATTTACTTGCTTTCACTCACCCTTTCTGAGTCTCATGTTTCTCGTCTGTAAAATGAAGATAACACCTGTGTTGAAATGTTGTTGTGAATATTAAACAAGAACAAATGCATGCAGAGATCTTAGCATGAAAGATTTTAGTCTTATAAACCCCAATATTTAAGGTTCACAATTTTAGTAGGAAGTAGGTTTTATCTCTGCTTTACAAATGAGTCAGCTGAGGTTGGTAACTGATCAGGGTCACTGAATCTGTTTTATGATTTCAAGTCCAGGGCACGTCCCTCCCCTTGGCTGCTTCTGGAGCAAGACTGCAAAAACTGATAAAACAGGTAGCATTGATGGTTAGATGTGACCACTCAGATGAGATCTAGCTTCCGTGACATCCCTGTGATTCTGCGTGACTCAAGGTTGCTGTGTAGCAGCTGAAAAGATGTCTTTTTCTCTCCTGCTCGCAAAAGCCAAGCAGAGGGAGAGTATCTATAGTAGGGGTAACCTGCAACCCACCACACCACCAAACCCCCTAGTAGGTTATCACTGATAGCAAGTTTTTTTGAACACAGCACAACTTTTTGTAACATGCCACAGTTGGGAACCGCTGTCGAAGATGTATTCCAGGAGAATAAGTAGGTCATTTGGTAGTAGAGGGTTCCTCTTGGAGAGGGATGAGAAGATTGGTGGGGCCAGTGGGAATCCAAAAAGTTAAGACTTGATCTTGCAGGCAGTTGGAGGTTCCTGAGTCGGAAAGCAACAGGAGTAAAGTGGTGGTTTGCAGGGTGGTTCAGAAGCCAGAAAGCCTGGAAGCTGGGGGGTCCATTGGACTATTGCAGTGAACCAGACCGGAGAGATGAAGACCTGAGCCAAGTCAGTGGCAGTGGGAATGGAAAGGAATAAACAGGCACAAGAAGGCTTGTGACGGATTAGATATGCATGGGTGAGCAAGGAGGGGGAGGGGTCAAGAGATAAAGCAGGTTTCCTTCTTTAATTCTATTTTGCAGAAATATAAACTAAAATGATCTTGCAGCCCCAGGACTCAGTATCCTATTGGTGGAAAGGAGACAATCCAGAGGGTGATGAAGGGCAGAGAAAACCCAGGCTTAGACATTTGCACAACATGCTTCCTAAGATATTAATACAGTCTTTTTTTTTTTGGCCACACCTCGCGGCTTGTGAGACCTTAGTTCCCCTACCAGGGATTGAACCTGGGCCCTCGGCAGTGAAAGCTCAAGAGTCCCAACCACTGGACTGCCAGGGAATTCCCTACAGTCTTTTTTTTTTTTTTTTTAAAGCCGAGTTATTTGGGTAGGCTGCTGCACTGTTTTCAGATCCTAGGCTAAGTGATTAGTCATGCAAACATGCTGCTATCTGAATTTAGGACTTGATTCTGGCACATTACAAGTGGGTGTCCCAGTGATAGGGAGCACCCAGTGATAGGGAGCACTTGGTGAGTTACTCCCCTTGGCATCTCATCAGCCAATAACTAGAATGTTTGCAGTGACTAAGAAAAGATTTTTTCAAATCTGACGTTGAGGTCATATGATAGATTGTATGCCCCATGCCTCTGGGTGCAGGCTTCTTAAGGGCAGGGGTTTTAGTTTTCTTCACGGCTGTATTCCCAACAGAGAACAGAGCCTGTCACTTAGTAGGTGCTCAATAAATAATTGTTGGATGAGAAAATAAAGCCAGGGATCGTAAGTGCCTGGTTCACCGCTGTAGCCCAGTGCTGTGTGCCATGCTGGTTGAATTGAGTTGAAGTGCGTTGGGCAGCATTTGTGTTGGTGATACAAAATTTATTTGGTTTTCTATGCTGTGAAATGCAGGAAAATCATGTTCAGTTGGTAACTCTTTACATGGAATATTAAGCAGTAACAAAACTATATTCGTTCTTTTGCCAGTGATGATCTGGAACGATTTATGGAAAGTCAAGGTGCATCTAGCCCAGGTATCCTCATTTTAACAACAAGTCTCAGCAAACCTTTCATGCGACTGGAAAAGTATGTTACTCTCTTGCAAGAGTTGGAACGGCATATGGAGGTAAGGGAAGGCGAGCTATTTTAAGCTCCTGTACAAAGAGTGAGCCTCTGCTCTGGAGGAAGCAGCCAGTACCGCCTCCAAACTAGCCTTACTGAGGAGTTCAGAAAAAACCTGGGTTTCAAAATTTACTTGATCCAGTCTTCCCTCTTCCCGGGCTTTTAGTTTTCCTCTTTATGCAGCAAAATAAGAAGGGGACATTCTTTTTTTTTCCCCCCTCTGAAGATTTTTTTTAACTTATTTTTACTTCTTTTTTCCAGCTTTATTGAGGTATGATTGGCCAATAAAAATTGTATATATTTAGGTTGTACAACATGATTTTTTTAAAGGTGTACAATGTGATGATTTAATATACACATACATTGTAAAATCATGACCACAGTCACGTTAATTAACACATCCACCACCTCACATACCTACCTTTTTTTTTTTTAGTGAGAACTTTCAAGATCTTTTCTTTTCTTTTTTTTTTAAAGCAAATTTGAAGTATACAATACGGTATTATCAACTATAGTCACCATGCTGTACATTAGATCCCCAGGACTTATTCATCTAATAACTGAAAGATACCCATACTTTACTATTAAATATTCATGATCATTCTCCCTCCCCTCTCTTCTCCCAGCCCCCGTCCTGTTGCTTCCTCAAGTCTCTGCTCACTGGTTGACTTAGGTTTTCTTCTGCCCTCTCATCTGTAGAGTTCTACAGAGAAATCTTCCACCAAGAAATCTTCTGTTGCTCTGATATATGAACCAGCTTTCTTGTGGGAGCTAAACAAAGCAAAACAGCATCAGAAAATGTACAGAACATTTTTCATTATAGACAGGAATGTTTATCCCTAGAGCACTGTGGTCATTCAGCTTTCTGACTCTGGATTACAATGGAAGATTCTGGTATTTCTTTAAAGATGAATAAATGGGTCCACTCTCAGTTTCTCTCTTTATGCAGCCATACATCTCCATCAAAGCCCCCTCACATTTTTGTTTATAAATGTACAGTTTACTTGCAACAGCTGTAGCATAGCTATCACTTTTTCTAAATATTCAGATTTGCAATGAGGCCTGAGAATTGAATATTTTTGCCTCAAGAGCCCAAATCCTCTTTATTAAAAGCCAATCAGCAGGGGTAGCTTCTTGAGCCGTTCTTGTGCGATGGAGCATAGGGGATGGGGGCGGGTGAGGAGGGCCCGAGGGGTGAAGCTGCATTTACCCTACTTGTTCTTCCTGTGGCTGGGGAAAGGTTTTGAGGTTTGAAAGGGTTTGATTATCTTTAAAGAAAAAGGTTGCACGCTGCCGGTCTTGTCAGCATTTGCAAGGATTGAAAGCGTGTACTCTGAGCGAAAGCACGTTCTCAAGTTCTTTGGCCTGCCGGAATGAAATTTCAGTTAGGGCCCAGGACGGTGTTGACCTCTGGATGGCTTTCCAAAAGCTAAACCTGTTCACTGAACCGTTTGAGGTTTGCCCCTCCTTGTTTATCACAAAAATCCAGAAACGAGTGGCCCCGGTTTCTGTAACTGCTCAGTGCTGAAGTGCAAATAGACACTTCATTTGAGGAAATAAAATCCCAGGAGCTCCTACCGCCTGGATCCTCTGTCTTGGCCCTTCTTGTCTCAGAGCCCGTTTCCATCCTGCTTCACGTGCTGGTGGTCACCTGCCTTTGGCTGCCTTTCGTTTCCCACCATCAGATAATACGTACCCTGAGTACAAGTTCACCATCTGGTGAGACACTTTATCCAGCTTTCTGATCATTGAGTATGGCTGCTGGCTCATGGCAGAGTAGAACTTGAACCTCTCAATGATCAGCCGATTTGCGGAAGCATACATTTATAAAGGAGTACAACCTTTCTTTTCATAAGCAGTGCTGTTCTTGGCTTGGGTCAGACCCTTAGTCTACTCAGCTCTGTATTTTATCACCCAAAGCTGATTGAACAGCAGATTTTGTCTTCCTGTTACTGCAGCTGAATTCCAGAGGTTAGCTGGGCATCTCCCGCAAGGAGCCCTACTTTCCCTTCATAAACAGTTACGCAGATGTGGATTCCTCAAAGCCATTTTTGAACCTGTTCCCTTTTCAGGGTTGTGAGTACCGTGGAATTGCAGACCAAATATAATTAGCTTGCTTAAGACGGAGCACATGGTATGAGACCTGGAATGTTTTCCCGTCTGCCATGTTGGGTCTGCTGAAAGAAAATGGAGGCGGTGTAGGAAATGAGATTGGATTGATTTCTCTCTAACCACCACTTTGTTTCTACAATTCCCTACCTCTTGTCATTTACTAATAACATGACCTAATGATGCCCCCCCCCCACATAATTATTATTTATTATCCACGGTATAACAGCAAAAAGGCAAATGGGAGCTCTTGCCTCGATAACTGTACCTAGTGTGTTGTTACCAAATATATAATGTGTTCCCAGCCATCTTAATTTCTTCATCACCTAATCATTAGAGGTGCTGAGATTCCAAATGCTCAAATGCTGTTTGATTTTTTAATCTTCAAGTTAGCAAACGGTAAAACTGACTTTTTTCTTTTGGGGTACAGGTCTATGACTTTTAACATGTGTATAGATTCGAGTTGCCACCACTAATGTCTCGATACAGAACAATCATCCTGATCATTGTTCTGATCATGATCATTCCATCATCCCTCAAAATGTCCTCTTTGGATCTCTTTGCAGCCACACCCTCCTCCCACCCCTAACCCCTGCAATCACTGCTCTGTTCTCCTTTAATATTGTTTTAAAATGTATTCCTTTAACAGGATACGCATCCAGATCACCAGGATATTCTGAAAGCAATCATAGCATTCAAAACTCTCATGGTAGGTGATGCTCTAAAATTATAATTCTCCATTTTGTATGCTTTGTTCCTAAAAGAGTGACTTGTGTGTAATGTTTCTTTCCTTCTGCAAAGGTCTCTAGAGTGGAAACAATAAGCTCTAGTGACCGTATCGCAGTGATTGTTTCATTTAATGTTGTTTTCCAAACATCATGCTTACCTGTGAAAGGTTGCCAGGCTGAGGGTGTAAAGCACTCACATTTGAAGTCTCTGCCACATTAAGCATGGCTGTGTAGGTGGGGGGTTTCCTTTTGTCTCTTTGTCTTCACCCCCGTGTTACTCACCTTATGTCTGTGCAACTCGTCCTTCACTGATTGGCATCAATACCGGATTCATCTACTTAGGCCGAAAGGTGTGAGTCTATTCTTTGCATATGAAAAAGAAATCCTTCATCAAATCTAAAAGGAAAAAGAAACCCGACTAAAATACAATTGCTGTATATAGAGTGCTATCAAAGTTGTCTTTTATCTTGAATCTCGAGCACAGTGGCTTAATGTCCTCTTGAACCCACTGATGTAAAACTGCTTGGTGGCATTTTAGGAGGAAAGAAAACGTTATTTGGGGTGATTGATTAAGTCGAGCTTAATTTTAGACATTTCTGTAGTACTCCAAGTGATGGGGATCACCGCTCAGTTATTGATTCTTGCTGTAAGGTTGCGATGCAACATTCACCATCACCTCGTTTTTATTGCTGTCGAAAGATCTGTACCTGACGTGTCCACAGTTAAACAGCAAGTTGAAGGCCAGAGTGTAAGGTATCAGGTTAAAATTGCTGTTGTAGGTAAAAAATGGTGGAATATTGGCAGTTTGACATGGTTCAGCCTAATGGAACAGCCCGCTGAAACCCATGGCATTTATAATTATTTGTGTCCCTTCTCTTTTTTCCTGTGTAAATTGAATATAAAATGTCTCATTTGAAAAATGATATTTCATTCTAATCATTTTACATGTTGTAAAACTTGCTTTGATGGTTATAGTATACTTATTCCCATTCTAGGCCTCAAAAATATGTGTACAATGAATTTATTTCCTCAAGTTTCCATTTACCTAAAAGGGGCAGCAGAGATTTTATAGAAAACACGCCCCCAAACACTATGATAGTCATTTGGAAACAGGAACATAACTAACCATATGCTTATTTTCATATTCGATTTGGAGTGAATACTGTTAAATTATTTTAAGATAACCGCACATCTTCTGAAGCAGTGAGGTATATATATGTACGTAGTATATACTGTATACAAATATATAGTAGTCATACCCCACATATTATTTCTTGGCTTGTATTTTCAGTTTGTATTTGTGAAATTCAGTTGTATCTCTTTTTCCAATCCTTTTAGGGATAAAAAATTAACTTAGTACTTTCTCATAGCAATCTACTACTGGTCCCAAAACAAAGTATAGGGCAGTGCATATGTTTCATTATAAGATCAGTTTGATTCACTGTGGCATAAGGAGTTTACTTTTCTCTTTTTCGATAACTCTTGGAGTCATTTTGTAAATTAAGATGTCACTTGGTTGGAAACTGAGTTAGAAAAATAAAATTGCTTTGTAACAAAGCACGATTTATGCAAAGGTAGACAAGATGGAGAGGAGCTGGAGCGAGCAGGGACACCAAGCACCAGATCTGAGCCTACTGGTCCTGTTGGATGTGATTCTGCTACTTGTCTTCCCTTACTCCTTGTGGGGAGGGAGAGGCAACCCCCTTCTACCACTTTATCTTGATGTTTTGCAAAATGAGAAGTGGCTCTTCCTTACAAAATGTTTAGGGGCTGAAGGCTAGAGATTTAAGGTAGTGGATCTTTCCATCTGTCCCGAACGGACCTGGTGATGGGACTCGTGATGAGGAATAGGGACTCAGCGGAAATCTGATAGACAAGGGCCACTTCTTACTTTAGCCTTGTTTTAGGTCTGTTTCAGAAGAATTCCTATTTCAGTATGTTGTGCTTTGGTTCTGTAGGGGCAGTGCCAAGATCTCAGAAAGAGAAAACAGCTGGAGTTGCAGATACTTTCGGAACCTATTCAGGCATGGGAAGGGGAGGATATTAAAACCTTGGGAAATGTGATCTTTATGTCACAAGTAATGGTGCAGTATGGAACATGTGAGGTAAGAGGTTTCAAATCTCAACACCCTTTCTTCCGTCTTTTGTATATTTCTTCCTTTATTTCTTCTTCCATCAAGGTCAAATGCGCAAACTTTTCGCATCAGAAACTGAGCACATGTTCTTTGCCCAGCCCACAGCACCACGCAGAGTTCCATCACCAGGGACAGCCATGATCTCTGCCTTCAAAGAACTCATTGGAGACAGATTAAAACCCAAGCTGCAACTAAAAAACCAACCAAAATAGTCAATGCCACATCATGCCATCCCTACAATAGATTCCATAGAAGTTCAGAGAAGGGAGAGACCAAGAAAAGACTGTATGCAGACAGGACTTGAGGAGGGGGCAGTGAAGAGAGAGGGGGAAGATTTTGTAAGGGAGAGGTCATTCTTATCTCAGGAGAGAGCAGGAATGTGGCCTTTTTTCTTCAGCGCACTGAGGCAGCCAGTTTATTAGGAGCAGAGGAAGCATCCTGGGCAGAGCGAAAGAGCGAATTCATTGGGTTTGAGAGAGGCAGGTTGTGAAGAACCTCGGATGTCAGGCAAGGATAGTTCAGCTGGACGCAGCAGGAAACCATGCGAGGCCTGAGTAGTAGAGAAACAGGGGTGAAACGAAAGGGGTGTTTCTGACAACCTGGCAGCTGTATATGTCAGCTAAACTGGAGGGGATGGGGCTAGAGACAGGCCAGCTGGGTTGGAAAGTGGTAAGTACCCACCCCAGGAAGGTGGTGGCAGAGAGAATGAAACTTAAGGGGCAAATATGAGACCTGTTTAGAAGGGAAAGCCTATAGGAAGTGGTGAGCCAGAGGCTAGAGGAGATGACGGATGTCATTGCAGACCTGGTAACTTTCAAGTGATGGTGGGTATCCAGGAGGAGGTGACTTGTAGGCAGCTGTTGAAACGGTATAGAAATGTGGGTAGGAGGTCAGAGTTAGAGGCAGAGGTTTACATGCCCCTGACAGATGTGCCTTCTTGGGAAGTAAATATCCAGAGAGAAGCACGGAAGCCTGAAGATGGATTATGTCTTTTAGGAAGGGAGCGGGGTAGGGGAAGAAGGTTGATTACATCACCTGGTGTGATTTATGGGGTATTACAATCGTCTTCTCCCTCCCCAAACATCTTCCTCTACTCCCTGACAGGTCTCTGTCAGAGATTCATTACTGTGGGTTAATGTGGTTACCAAAGGAGAAAGCGGGGAGGGATAAATTAGGAGTTTGGGATTAACAGATTCAAACGACTATACATAAAATAGATAAACAACAAGAACCTACTATATAGCACAGGGAACTATATTCAATATCTTGTAATAACCTAAAATGAAAAGAATCTGCAAAAGAATATGTATCTGAATCACTTTGCTGTACACTTGCAACATTGTAAATCAACTATACTTCAATTAAAAAATTGGAAAAAAAAGCAATCTCATTTAAAATGCAGATACCCTGGGGAAGGTTAATGCAGTGACTCTAACAGTCTTTCATAACTTTGGGATAAACCTCTTGGGTAAAGCAAGGACGAATCAGTGCCGGAAAAAGAAGACAAAGCAGGGACTTCCCTGGCGGTCCAGTGGTTAAGACTGCACGCTTCCAGTGCAGGAGGCTGGGGTTCGATCCCTGGTCGGGGAACTAAGATCCCGCATGCTGCATGGCGAGGCCAAAAGATTAAAAAAAGAAACAAAGACAAAGCAGAAGATAGAGGAGAATCAGGGGAGTGTGGTGTGTCATGGAAATTCTAGGAGGAGCATTTGAAAATGGTCAGCCTGCTGAGTGCTGCGGAAGGGTCAGAGGTCAAAGAGTATGGAGACCGGGAAGAAGCCATTGGATTTCTCTAGAAGGCAGTGATTGAAGACTTTGAGGGAGCAGCAGGGGTGCAGTTAGAGAGGGATCAATGGGGAGAAAACGAAGGCAGCAAGTAATTTGGCAATAAAATGTCAAGAAACAGGGTGTTATGTCTAAGGAGCCACAGGGGCAAGTGAAAGCTTATGAAACGGACAGGAGATGTGCATATGCTAAAGGCAGCAGAAAGAGCCAGTTAGACAGGAGAGGCAGCTGGAAGCAAGAGCAGGAGATGAGACCAAGCAAGAGAAAGATGTGAGAGAACGCAGAACACTTGTTAGAAAAATTAGCCTTGAAAGGTTGCTCTTCTCAAGCGGGAGAAAGGAGACGGAGCCAGGCATGAGGATAATTGTAGCTAAGATGGCTGGACGCGCGAGCCCAGCGCAATCTTTGGCATCTACTCATTGCATATCTGTTTAAGGGGTTCAGAGAAGCCTTCGTGTGTAAAGTTTCCTTTAGTGCCATTTTAAAAAGGGTTTCCTTCTTTGTTTTATATGGGTATAATAATTATTGTGTAGTTATTGATTAACGGTAATTTTAGGAAGAGTTTACCATACATGTTAGGGCATAATAAATTTCCTATCACCCGAAAACCCCTTTATTGGGCCACTTTTCAAAGTAAAATCATTTCCACTTTGGGAACACTGAGACTTACATTGTGCTCTGGTTGCAACTTGGGCAGGAAGGCATTAACTGCGTGACTTTTCAGGCTCACATGCTTGGGAAACAAGCATGGTTGTTTGTATTTAACTCTTATGTATAGGAAGGACACAGATAAACTGGGGGCCTATATCCATTTTCAAAGTAAAATTAAATGCGTTTTGTACTTTTAAGTTGGGTATCCTTTTTTTAAAAAAAATCACTGTGTTTCATTGCCTTATATAAGATCTATGTTACAAAAATGATTCCAGAAACTCTTAATAAACAAAATGTGCAATTTATATTTTTCATTTAATCTTTTTCCTTCCACTTCAGGAAAAAGAAGAGCGGTACCTCATGTTATTTTCAAGTGTCTTGATAATGTTATCTGCAAGTCCTCGGATGAGTGGCTTTATCTATCAGGTTAGTAGATTTCATATAAAGCAAATAGCAAGACCCGTAATGAAAACAGGTTTCCATCCAGATGCAGTATTTCCACTCCGGCATTAAAAGCTCCAGCCAGAAAAGACAGAATGTTCTGTCTGACCCTTCATGTAATTAAACAGTTTATAAGAGCAGATGTTCCTTCTCTCAGAGGCGTATGTGTTAGCATAATGAGTTTATCCTGAATGTCCACTGCTCTGGTTATAAGCTAGGTTATGAATGTGTAAATAGAAATTGAAGTCTGCAACTAGATGAATTAGCAACAGCATTTTCCAGGCCCATATCATATCATTATTGCTGAGAAAATATAAAATTGAGACTTGCCCCTATGGTTGTCTTATTACAGTCACATCACGTGACTCAAGTTTCTGAGCTGGAAGTCATTCAGCTCCTTAGGAAATTCAACTTCCTTTAGTCTGCTCCCAAAACGCGGAGTATTATAATTTACTGTTGCCTATCCTATCTTGGCCTAGCAATTACTAATTTTCATGAAATTCGAGTTTCTACTTTGTTTTCTGATTCTCAGGAAAATGCGTTAGAAAAGTAAACTGTGATTAAATCCTGACCTTATGGTTTAGGGTGTGTTGGCAAAACACAACCCACATTTTCCCCTTGCTTTCTTGTCTGATTAAAATTTAAAGTCGGGAAACATATTATCTATTGACAGACCAAAGAAATATGTCTCTCCATAATTCACCAGTGATTCCTCAGAGGGTCAGAAAATCTAATAAATAAGCAGAGACATGTATAACCACAGAATTAATGGGGATGTTCTTTTTCTGGTAGGGAAAAATACCAATAGCAGGAATGGTGGTGACTAGATTAGATGAAATTGAAGGGAATGACTACACACTTGAAATCACTGGTAGGTAATTTTCTCTTCTTCATGTAGCTACTTCAAATTCTTTTTGAAATGCAATGGGGTTTAAATAAATAAGTGCTATTATTTTCTGTTCTACAGTCCATGAGCAAGTTTTACATGGGCATGGCAAAGCAGATTCCATTTTCTGGCTTAATTAGGCTACAGCGATAGCAGGGAAACCTCCTGGTCATTCAAAAGCCTCGGCTTCGCCATTGGTTTCAGTCTTCTCTTGCATAAGAGCTACTTGTTAGAGCTAAGAAATAACAAAATGGACCGATGTAAATGTAATTTTCTCTCTCTTCTGTCATCTGTTCCCTGGTGGCAGAGGAGCCAAAGATGTGGACTTTTATCAGCCATTTTATCACCAGCCTACGAATTAGCAAGATTCGGGCGTGTTTTTAAAGAGTGCTGAAAAGCCATGAAACTTTGTTCACAAATGGAGCAAAATGCCACACCTCCATAATGCTCCGTGACACTTTGGCCTCTTGTCCCTTTTGCCAAACATGTGTGATATCCACCTGATGGCTGCACTTTTTGCACTGACACGACACGATGGCTAACACTGGGATGCTGGCCGCAGGCTTTACCCCCTTCTTTCCCAATAGGGAGCCCGAGATTTGGTGTTGGCCCAGAGATTGGAACCAGTCTTAGTTGGATCTTGCTTCGTCTTTGATATTGGGTAAAGCAATACAATATTCTCATTTTAGACTATGAACTGGCTGGACCCTGTGCTTACATTTTTGGATTGTGAGTTTGTTTAGAGTGAAGTTTTATACTCCTTCCAAGATTCTGTAAGCGGTAGAAATCCAGGATGGTTTTATAAATCCGATATGGGCATTTATGTCTTGTCTTTATCATCAGAGCTTATCTGTTCCTGATAGACAAGTTTCAACAGGGTTAGCTCATAGGTATGAAAACGCCTGAAAATGGACACCCAAGTCCTAGCTGCAATGAAGTGTGCTTATGAATGAGGCAAGCTCAAGCTCCTCCTTGCCTTCTGTTTCCAAATGCTCCTAATCGGGTGATGCAGGTAACATGGTAGAGAGAATTGTGGTCCACTGCGGCAACAACCAGGACTTCCAGGACTGGCTAGAGCATCTGTACAGGCTGATCAGAGGACCCGCCTCTTGCAGTTCGTTATCCAAAACATCGTCGTCATCTTGTAGCGCTCATTCCGTAAGTAGTCCGTCTGTCCTGTCCAGGGATCATTGAGTCTCTTGTCAAATCCTGCCTGCTGAGGACTTAACAAGAAGTGGTGAGCATGCCCTTAGCCTTTGGATAGTCTGTATTTATAGGGTTTGAAGTACAGTCAAACCTCACTAATTCTGGTTTCTTGTTATGGAGGGAGACCCATCCCAATGAACGGAGTTTGACTTAAGAGGTGTGCAGCTTTGTTTGACAGTATTAAGGTACTCCAACTAACTGCTAGCAAAGTTCTTCTAGCCAGAAGTCCTGCTAAGATGTTTTAATGATAAACGGCATTTATTTTAATCAGCAACCATTACGTTCATGTTAATAATGTGCTAGGTCAAAGGAAAGAGTTTACCTTCGTAAGTACTTGAACGTTCCCTCAGTAACCTTTAAGGGTAAACTTTGAGCGTCGTCTCCTTCCATTTTATCATAAATTTAGAGTTCACGGAATTTGAATTGATGAGATTTTACTGTACTTGCCGAGTACTGAAGATGTGCTGTGTTGTCTGTTAACACTCAAACCTGTGATGCCCAAATTCCAGTTTTGAGCACAGTGTGTGGTGGAAAGAACAAGGGCTTTTGGCACCCGATCTGGGTTCAAATCTTGGCTTTGCCAATTGCTGGCTGGTTACTTCACTTTGCTAACGTTTGTCTTAAGGTTTTCTCGGGAAATAACCTATTTAAGTGCCTAATTGAGTGCCGCACACATGACCAAACTCATTAAATGTTGACTGTTACTCCACTTTCCTCCCTTAGAGGGGAGAAAACACCTGACTTGAGTGAAATTCCAGGACAGAGGGAGGGCAGGATCATGGGATGTGGAGTGAGTTTTGTGCTGTTCCTTAGAGACCCCAGAGCCTTGACTGGAAAACGCCAGTTCTCCAACTGGAGACTTGTTTTCCCATCTTTTCCTTTCTGGGGCTGCCTTTGCGGATGCAACGAAGCTATTGTTGTTCTCTCAGTGTGTGGCCCAAGGGTCGGGTTCGGATGGCAGATTGCCAGCATCTCATCAGACATTTTCCCAGTCTTTTAGCTCTACCGGACAGCCCCGAGGACCCTTGGAGCCTCCTCAAATTATAAAACCGTGGAGCTTAAGTTGTCTGCGACCTGCACCTCCACTTAGACCATCAGCAGCGCTAGGTTATAAAGAGGTAATTTTGCTACATATGGTATAAAATGCTTCTGACAAGCTGATTTCGTAGCTTATTACAAGGAGTTCTGTGGGAATGTGCTAGAATTGATGATAGGTGATACACGTCAGTCAATCTTGAATTGCCAGACTCAGTGATTTTTTTAAATTAATTTTCCATTTCCGCATTGTCCATCTACACATATTTCTTGAATATCCACAAGGTTTCTGTGCACTGCCTGAGTTTCCCTGGTCTCCCCCTGGAGTGCCTCTGGCTTGCCTTTATGATTATATGATAATTCTATAAATAGGTCATGATGTACACACATCTCAAACAAATACCACCTCATTACCATTGAATTGCTCACCAAGCAGTCCCAATTCTGCATTTTGAATCATTTTGATCTCTTAAACCAAATCAGTAAAAGTCTTATGGGACCAAGCCATGGGTCTGAACTATGAAAGTCTGAATTATTTGCTGCAGTTGGAAAGAGAAAAAGAATTTAATGAAAGGAGTGTCTTTTAAAAAGAGGCTTTTAAGCGACAACCCTAGAGGACATCTGATATTTGGGTAGAATGCGGATTTCAAGGTTTTCTTTTTTTTTTTTTTGTCTAGAAGCGGTAGTCAGGAAATGTCAGTCACTATCTTCTGTAACTGTGCGGAGTGTTACCTTTTCCATCCAAACGGTGGTTTTTTTTTTTTACCCTAACAAGTTTCTCATCATTTCAGCTTTCGGAAAAGATCCTCATTTATTAGTAACTATTCTTTAAATAGGTCTTACCGAGTGCAGATTTAAGCCTGTGACAATTATGAGACGCGTGTTAGAATTATGGTGCAAAGGCAGCATATATTTTTGTGTCAAATGTGTGTTTTGATGAGTGACGCAGACTTCGCTCAATTTTGAGTTTTTGATTTAAAACACCATGCTTCACTTAATTGTTTCACTTAATTGTTGCCTCCAATTCTTAGTGCAGTAAAAGTAGGACAACATTTGGATATGGGAGGATTTTTTGATCCTTTCAACCTGACATGATAGGAGAAATAATCCTTGAGCTGAATCTTCATTATGTACCTCTATTCAGAATTTGGCCAGGAAACAGCCCCACAGGTTGGCTTTGGAAATTGACCGGTGATTCCTGCAGTCATCCAATTTTCTCCTCTGATTACCTAAACCAGGAGTGCCACTTCATAGTTACCTAAGCCCCCTTTTTAATGATGGATATTTTGTAATTGTCAGTTACTAAGTTCAAATTAAGGTGAGCTTTGAAGGGTAAAGTTGACTTAATCCTTCACAGAACTAATCCATTAAAACTAAGGCATGATCACTTTGTTTCTGCTGGGAGATGTGTATTTCAGTTATTTTCAGCATTTGTTTTTCTGCACAGAACTGAATTCCTTGGGCTTTTGCATGATGATATTGCATCTGAAACTAATGTGGGAAACATGATGATATTCTCTCTGTGTAATTTATGATAACACTAACATTTCAAATGTTGTTTTAGAATTATTGATAAATGGATTTGGTCATTATAACCATCGACCTCTCACGCTCATCTTCTCTTTCTTTACATATTCACTTTAGAGGATGTCTTATATCTTAAAGGTAAGGGTAGAACGATATCTTTGGCGTACAGTGACATCATATAATGCTGTGCTGTAACCTTTGATGAATGAAGCTTTCCTTTATGCTTGTTTTGTCCCTTGTTACAATTGGTGGCTAAAATATGAAGATACAATTCTGACATGTAAGTACTTTCGTCAAAAAAGTAGGCTCTTGTGAAATATGTACGAAAATGTCATCTTATAATGCCTCTAAGATGTCTGTTTTCCGTGGGGTTTTTTTATATGCTGTTTCTATTTTTCCTGTTATTTTTGTCACATGTGAGTTTTTCATGTCTGTCTGTTTTCAAGTCTAAGTGGATCACTGAGGCTAAGTGGAAGAAATTAAATTCTTTGTTGCAGTTATTTTTAAGGTAGTAATTGTTATCCATGCATCCTGTATATACATTGCATGGGAGATTGGAATAAGATGATCGCTGTTTACTCGGGTACTTAATGAGCACTTTTTTAGACCTGCTGGTTATTCATATGGCAAAGGCAAATCCAATAATTCATCTCTCTTTTATCTACTAATTAAAAATATGACTTTATAGATGTACGTTTAAGCTTGCTGTAGGTACGTTATGCCTAACCCCAAATTATTTATCAGGAAATCCTTCATTTGGCTCTTCTCTCTGACTACAGGGAATTTACTTAGTCTCTCTGCCTTAATTTTCCTGTCTCACAAATGGAAATTGATATTCTTCTTTGTGGGACTGTCGCTAAGGAGAATTTATTTAAATAGTTTTGAAGCTCTTCAAAAAGCGGTCTATACCCCATTAGTAGTTACAATTGTTACTTCATTCCCTTAAAGCTGTATCAGTGGGGAATATAAACCAAGTTAGGAATACTGTTATTTCTCTAGGATTGCCATCCATTACTTTCTCTGCAGATGGTACCCTAAAGGCATTTGGCCTCCTAGAGAAGCAGCCGCATCTGCAGTAGGCCCACACCATTCTTATTCCCATCTCTATGGCAATTGAGAGGATAATAGCATTGCCTCGGTTTTATTTAACATTTTAGAGTTTATTGGAGCCACTTTTATTGTGTATAGTATTAAATCTTGATACCCTCCTAGGTGAGACTGTCAAAAATAAGAGAGAGCCATTCTATTTAATTTCATTTGCTTTTCTAATTTGTTTTTTGGGGAAATTTTTAATTCATAAAGAAACCTCTATCCTTACAGGAATCTGGTAAAAGCCCCAAAACGATGAAGAAGTTTCTTCACAAAAGAAAGACCGAAAGAAAGCCATCGGAGGAGGAATATGTCATCCGCAAAAGTACGTGTTTCGTGCTTTTAGAAAGTCGGTTATGGATGAGGAATTTTTTGAAAGAAGAGGATTCAAGCAGTGTGTTCTCAGCATCACCTGTGACATGAAGAAAAATGCATGGGAAGGCTTGGCCGCCACCTCTCAGATTTTGGAATAAGCTGTCTCCCGCTGCTTTTCATGTCGTCTTAGGCAGACAAACCATCTATATAGTTTTCATGTTGAATATTTGGCTCTACCTGGTTTAGAACCACTAAAGGGACCCATTTGCTATGGATACATTTTTTTCTTCTCTCTTAGTTTCTGACACCTGAGATATTTGCCTTTACTGAGATCGACTAAATAGGCCCGAAACCTGAGATCCTCTGGGATTTTAATGTTCAGTGATGTTCTCAGTTAGTCAAGGAAGCAGCCTGCTGGCATATAGAAACAGGGCTGGGTTTAGAGGCCGGCTGAAAAGTCGGTCAGCCAATCGATATGTACACATTTGCCTCTCTGGGAACGAGGTGCTCTGGGACACACATGAAGGAGTAAGTGATGTATCACAAAGGGGTGACAGAGCTGTGTGTATCAGTCCGAAATACAGTCTGGATAAATCTTTGCTGGACTCTAGCTTCTGCTTCCCCTACCCCTCACCTCACCCCTGGATGTGCACATCAGCATGTTAACAGTCATTTCTAGGATGAGTTGGAGGGGGTTGGGGGAATGAGAGGGAGAATCAGTGACTAGGCTGGCTGGTTGGGGAAAAAAATGGGTGGGATTAATGGTGGAAAGCTTCCTAGAGAAAGTGAGCCTTGAAATTTGATGGAGAGGAAGGGTGTGGTGTATGGGATGAGAACTGAGGCCAGCGCCAAGCCCAGTGCTGGCCTTGTAGCCTCTGAGACACTGACAGGACCCTCCAATTTCGAACTCCGGGTGGCTTCCGGAGCAGGCCACTCTCGGTGCTGAAGTCACTGGTGCTCACCCCAGAGCTCCTTGGGGACAGCGCCACTCCCCTCCACCAGGCCAGCCGGTCAGCTTTTTCTCCTGCCTTTCATTGAGACCATTGGTCAGAGAAGCCAGTGCCTAGCACCCGAGCGCACTGCATCATTTTGGGGGTCCAGAGGCATGTATCTCCCTGAAGAGTCACGATTCATTACACTTGACAGGTACGGCTGCTCTGGAAGAGGACGCTCAGATTCTGAAAGTGATCGAAGCCTACTGTACCAGTGCCAGCTTTCAACAAGGCCACGGCTCGAGTAGGTTCCCCCAAACCACTTTCTCTAATGAGTGATGTTTCTTTGCTACTGCTCACCGCCTCTTAGAAAAAGAGAAAAGCAACCCAGATGGGCTGCAGGGTGTGTAAAGCAGGTGACTTGCAGCAGGGGGGCGGGCACAGGGCTGCATCTTTCAGATAAGCTGGTTTTAGCTACCAAGCGGTTTGTTTACCCACTGTTTCTTTTCACCGAGAGACAAAGAGAGATGCAAGAGTAAAAAAGTTGGAGGTGATAGAAATGAAAATAAATTTTTTTTTTAAAGTCACTCTCCTTTGAAGTACGCAGATACCTTCACCAACACTAGTTAGGAATTAAAGAGCCCAGAGAGTTCCTGTGTCTGTGAACTGATGCTAATCTCTTCTTATAGGCAGATTTGGAAAGGAAGTCAAAATACTATCTTTGATCAGCTGCATATTTAAGCAAACAGAGCTTCACCAAACTCAAGTTTCAGAGTTGCTCTGAAAATCTGGAAATGTAGCTGCTTAGCAGGCCCTGTTGAGAATGTCTACAATTTATCAGGGAGCCATTAGGTGAGGGTATTTCCCCCACCAACTTTCAGGCTACAAACTGAAAGCGAGATAATACTTTCTGATTCATCCTTGTGCTTTTAGAAAAGCCAGGTCACATCGCTTATGTCCTTGGCCTTTCATTATTATAGACATTCAGGATACCTGGTGTGAGGGTCTTGCATCTGTGTAAGAGATAAGCTCTCCATAATGTTCCATCTAGACAGCCACTGAGCCCTGGCTTGAGCGTGGGCAGGGCTTCCTCAGTGGACTGCCCTGACCGATGCTTCCAAAGTAACATGTCTCTCAGGTCGTCATGGGGAAAGTATTCTATGTGGAAGTTGACACATTTGACTCTGAAGGGGGGACTGTCACACCTTCTGCTTCTCAGACCAAACCGGCCTCCGGCTTTGGGCATGCCCAGCCCTGATAACAAGGTTCGAGGAGTCAGGAAAAGAAAGTGAGAGCAGTTTTTATCGCAAAAACTAGGAAAGAGAGGGGGGCAAGGAGACGCCAGAAGCAGCAGCCCTCATAGGAAATCTGACGTTACCTCCTGCCGCCTTCTGTCCTCACACTGATAGAGACGGGAGATTTGCTCAGAGGTGCGGGCAGGCATTCTGGCCTCAAGAGTCTCATTTCCCCCCGTCCTCCCTGGCCTCCCTTTTATGTGTGGAAAGTGTCTAGCATAGTGCTTGGCACGTGGTGAGCATTTTCGCATCCTGGTGACTGACACCCTCCATCCCTCTCCAGCCAGAAGTCCTGCACCCCTAGAAGCGGCCGCTATTGTTTCTCGCTGCATCCAGTCGGTTGGTTAGTCGGCCAGTCTGCTATGCATTTATTAAGCACCTACGAAGTACTGGGCCCCGAGGAAGGCAGAGACACATCCACCTCGGGAAAGGGATGGAGGTTGAGTGAAGGCACTGAGTGTTCACAACTTGAAGGAACTTGGCTTAGAAGAGAGGAAGCCAGTGGCTCTGAGAGGAAGGATCCAGAAGGGAAGGGGAGGTTGCAGGTGCAGGAGAGCTGTCTGGTCAGGTCCCATGGCTGCTCTGTCACCTCTTCCATCCCAGAGCCTGGAGATGGTGAGCAGAGAGCAGTGAGGACGCCTGCATCTTTGCTGCTGTTGTGATTATCTCCCCAATGCCCCCTCTACCCTCCATCAAAGTGGTCTTCACTGACCCTGCTTCACCCTGTAGGACGGTAAAGAGAACAAATGGGAGTGAATGATGCTTCTGGCCCTTTAAGCATGCTGCGTCCCAGTGCAGTGCTACGTTCTGCATGATCTTTACTCAAATACAAAGCCGACAGGGTGTGGTGTGCCGTTCCCCAGAGATGTACAGGGAGGAATGGTCACTGGCCGGCTCTTTGCTCCGGAAGAGGCAAAACAGCAAAGGATGGGGTCTTGGTTGAGGACAGTTCTCACAGCGGCCTTTTCACATTGTGTTTCTGAATACAAAATGTGCCCCCCGCCCCCAGGATTGAATCAGTGTATTTGGCCATTTCGAATTTCTCACGTCAGGAGGATTTCGTCAGCAAATGTTGGATGACTATTCTCGGGGTGCCAGGTAGCCAGATGCCGTCAACAAAGACCCCTCAAAAACAACAGTAGAAAGGAACTAAGCCCCAACAAATAGTCTCCCGTAGTAAACTCCCTCCCTCACCTCTTGCCGCCCTTGTCTGTAGGTGCTCGCAAGGATTCCGTTCCCCAAGTGTTACTCCCCGAGGAAGAGAAACTCATCATTGAAGAAACCAGAAGCAATGGCCAGACCATCATCGAAGAAAAGTGCGTAGAGCGGGCTAAACCTTTTCTGATTTTTCTGGGGGCTGGAAAGAAGGTTCTGGCAGGGCAACGTGGCTTTGGCCAAGCCTGCACGGAAGGACAGTCCCTCCTCATCTGAGAATGTGGCCCTCTTGGCTGACTGTGCAGTTGGGAGCCTCGGGGGTGCTGCCCCCCAACAAAGGGAAGGGGGAAGGAGAGGCAGAAGAGGTCAGGATGGGACTTCAGGGCACGCAAGAATACCACTCCACATGGGTTTTGGAGGCATTGGGAAGGCCATAGCACCAATTCCCTTGCCCAGAGGGATGCCTCTCACATTTATTGACTCAGGCACTGGACTTTCACATACTTGACCTCATTTAAACTCCTACCGCAATCCTGGGAGATAAACGTTACTTTCACCACTGTTACAGATGAGGAAACTGAGATTCAGGGAAATTATGTCCCTGACCTAGCTTTGCACAGTAGTGAGGGTGACCTAACGGGGGAAAATCAGGTTAAGTACTTGTTTATACTTGAGTCATTTCTGAAGTCAGGCCTAAATTTGCATAGGACAGCGTGTTTCACAGTGCTTGGCATCGTCAATGTATTTTTCCATCTGGTGTATGAAGTGATACGACCAAATGGTAAAGCACTTGGGCTCAAGAGAATAACAGCCCTGGTTCAACTCCAGATTCTGGTACTTGTTAGCCGTGTGACCTGGAGCAAGTTCCATCACCTCTCTGTGCCTCAGTTTCCTCATCTGTAAAATGGGTACGATAGTAATACTTTCAGGATTTTTGTGAGGTTAAATGGAATAAGAAGTACAAAGGCTAGCACATGATAATTACTCAATAAATGATGATCGTTATAATTACTATTATTATAGCTATATTAACCCCTACAATGACTTTATGAGGTTTTCAGGGAATGTGGTATTATCCCCATTTTGTATGTGAAGAAAATAAGACCAAGAGAGGATGAGAAGAAAACTGGTTACCTAAGGTTAGAGGCCTGGTAAGTCATAGGGTCAGAACTGGAGCCCAGATCTCCAATGTCCTTGTCCAGGGAGAGAGCCAGAGAGGAAGTGACTCTTCCACAGTTCTGCCAAGGCGCTTTATCCTTTTTTGGAATATATGGAATCTTTTAGAAATAATGCCCCTGACTTTGTGTTTGTGTCATGTACGATGGTGTAGGGTCAGATAGGTGAGAAGGGCAATGCCATAGCACAGATAGTGTAGGATAGGCAGGGCCTGGTGACACCTCTCATTACAATATGTCAGGTGATGGTCCTTCCTGCCCCCGAGAGAGAAATCAAAACCTTATGAGGAGCCCTAGTCTCTTTTTTTCCTTGACTTTTCTTTTTATTTATTTTAAAAAAATTGAAGTAGAGTTGATGTACTATATTATATAAGTTACAGGTGTACAATACACTAGTCTGTTTTTTTTTTTTTTTTTTTTTGGACTTGCCTAAGCTGGGAAGCGAGCAGCAGAGGAGGAGGGAAGTATAGAAAATGTGCGGTGACACGGTGTTAGAAAGAGCTTGTGTGATGCTGGTTGTTAGCCCATAAAAATGAGAAACACAAGGACCATTCATAGCAGTATCTCTTCCGATCCACCGGAAAGGCCACCGCTTTTCAGGATCTGTATTTCTAGAAAGCTGCTTTTCTTCTTAAGTATCACTTAACAATACTTCAGTGCCATCTATTAATCTATGAACTTTATCTTTGTGTCCTAGGAGCCTTGTCGATACTGTTTATGCCTTGAAGGATGAGGTCAAAGAGCTGAAACAGGTAATGAAATTCGAAAGTAGTTTTCTCAGGTCCTAACGGGCCTGCTCCCTCTTCCCTGCTGTGCACTGGTATATGCCCTCAGGAGAAGGCCAGGAACAAGGTGGTGAGGTGGGGATTCTTAGTTCCCTTGTGTCATCCAGGTGGGTTTTGTTGATTTTACCACGTGGCCTTGGGTTTCAATTTCCGAGGCTTGCTTCTATACCTATTTAGGGATTTACAATAGGATCACAAACTTAGTTACAACTTTCATGGTCCCTGACTTGTGCAAACAGAATTTAAGAAAAGATAAGTCATTCATGAGCATGTAAGCGTAAACAGAACCATAAATCATGATTTGTGGGCTCCTCTGCAGATCTGATCCAGTGCTCCATGAGGGACACTCTTCCTTGGGTTTGAGGAGTGACTGTACCTGGTGACAGGGTTAAGGATGGATTGAAGGGAGAGAGACCAGAGGCTGGAAGACCACTTAGGAGGTTATTATAAAACTCAGGGTGAGACATGATAAAGTCCTGAGCTGAGGAGGGAGAGCCACTCAGGCTGCGGAGGAGGGACACAGATGTAAAGGAAGGCACATCGCAGAGTTAGAGCCTTTGGAAAATGGCGCCATGATGTGGGGATTAAGAAAGAGCCAGGGATGGAAGATGAGTCTTTTCACCTGGGTATCTACTTTGATATGGTGGTGCCCTTCGCGGAAATCAAGAGCCACAGGAGGAAGAGAAGTTTGGGTGGTGGGGGAGATAATGAGTTCACTTTAGGACATAATGAGTCCAAGGTACTTGTAACACATCTATGTTGGCATTGGGGACTGTGGACCTGGTGCTCATGAGCTGAGATGAGGTCAGTACCAGAGAGGCTGGGGAGGCCCCTATGTAGTTATTTGAGTTGAAAGAGAAGAGACGCTAAGTGAAAAGTGTGTTGAATTAGAAGAGGGCCAGGGCAAGAGCCCTAGAGAATGCTTGTATTGTATTTCAAGGGATGGTCAGCGAGAAGTAGAACAATCAAGAGGCTGCCTTGTCTTAGAAGCTGAGGGAGAGGCGCTTGAGGCAGGAAAGTGTTGTCAGTGGTGAAGGCTGCCAAGAGACTGGGCAGGAGGAGCCCTGAGGCGGGGTCCCTTTGTCTGGTAACCAACCAACCTTTTCCCATCATAGGAGAATAAAAGAATGAAGCAGTGCCTGGAAGAAGAGTTGAAATCAAGAAGGGACCTAGAAAAGTTGGTCCGGAGGCTGTTGAAGCAAACTGATGAGTGTATTCGGGCCGAGTCCAGTAGCAAGACCTCCATTCTCCCATAACCATCACAGTGCGGCTGGCAGAGGGTGCCCGCAGGGCATCGGAAAATGTCCAGCTGAGTGATCTGACTCAGTTTGCTCACTTCTCTGGTTTTTATTTTGTATCTTAGTCTCTCTCTCTCTCTCTCTTTCTCTCTCCCTGTGTGTGTGTTTGGTTCAGTGTTTGTTGTTGTTTGGTTATTGGTTGGTTGTTTATTTTTTTTGACAGAGGTCAAAGCAAGAGGGGGTGAATGTCTCCCCAGAGTCTTTTCCATTCAGTAAGCAAAGGGAAGCTAATGTAGGCAAATGACTTACATGGTCTTCAGATGGCTTTCAATTCATAGTGCCTCTTTACCAGCCATTATCTTGGGTCACTCTTTTTGGGCCGGCTGCTGTCCCAAAGTGGCCCGCCATGGCTTATTAAATGTGAACTTGACTTTCCCCCACAATGCTTTCCTGTGCCTGGCAGCCCCTCAGTACCTGATTTACTGAAGGCGACACTTCTGGAACTGACCGGCGTAGGGTGAAAGGCTAACACGTTTGCCCAGTGATCCAGCTGCCCTTCCCTGGGCCGTCCTCAATGCACACTTTTTTTAATGACTACCCTATTTTGTCTAGAAGACCAAGAAAACTGTAGTGCCCTCCCTCCTTTCGTGTTGGTTTACATTTTAACTCTGTGGGACAGAAGCTCTGGTCACCCATGCCAACACCAAATCCATTAGCAAATTGCACTGGACAGTCCTCCCCTTCAGAAGCAGAGTTGCCCATCTCTTGCCAGTGCATGATAGGTTTTGTCCCTAACCTTCTGCCTTGTGTGTAAGTTTTCTATTTCCCCAGTGCTTTTAGCCAAGCATACCAAGTGGTGTGTCAACTGGTATGTGTGTGCTTTGCTTTTTAAAAATATAGACTGTGAGCAGTTACTTTTTTCTCCATCACATATTCAAATTGCGACTTCTCATCCTTCAGTCTACACTTGAGGAGATGTTGTGCCCTAGCAGACAGCTTTAATTCCCTTGATTGCTCTCCCATATATGCTGTGAGAAGCTGTAAATAGTCATCGGCCTCTTCGAGTAGGACTCTAAGCATTATTTGCAGAAATGTGCTGTTGGTCCAGTTTGTATAGCCGGAAAGAAAGGGCCCCTCTAGTAGCTGTGTGCTGGTTACTAGTGAAGCTGATTATTTGGAACTGGTTTACTCAAGTTGCTTGTTGAATCAAACCCTCGCCTTTGTAAGTATCTGAGAAATTAGAACTGTGATAAACCAGGTTTAGAAGAGGGTCACAGGAGGGCAACACACATCCCAATTCAGCACAGTTGAAAGTTGGCCTGGGGCTGTAGGACAGAGCAGGGCAACCTGCCCCTGTCTGTCCCAAAGACGGGAAGTTTGGCCAGGTGGAGGAGATCGCTGGAAAGAGAGGCCAAGGACCAGCGGACTGATCAAAGTTGTCTCCCAGATACATTTGATGGGTGCCTATAAATGTGGGTTTTGCGAATGTTGTTTAGGAACCAGACTTGAAGCTTGAACTCCCCAGCTTGTTAAGCCCTTTTCCTTTCTAGTACAGCGTGGGTCTCAGTTCCCATAGCTACATGGTACAGGGCTGTTGACTGCTTGCTGCACAGCAGAAATTACACCATCCACGGGAAATGGACTGTTCCCGCAGATCAATCTCAGCCAAACACACACAGCTGTCTTTGGAAGCTGAAGACGGAACAAGATTGCTAGGAATGGCTGTTGTTCTGTTTTTAGCCCAACAGTTTAGAGATGCCGTCCTTCATCTCCAAATGGAAAACAACAATAACAGCAGCACAGATCACAGCATCTGCCCTGTCTGTGATTAGTCAATGGCTTGCAATAAATGTGCAAACTATATCCATAGGAAACATTTTTGTGATTACAAAGTACTTTAGTTGATAAGGTATATAGGATTGCTTAAAATATTGAAAGGTCTTTATTTTAAAGCGACGTGTCCATATGCATGTTTTGGGGATGTGGCCCTTCTGATGAGAGGCCCTGAGTACTCTGGGTAACGTAGCTTGTGCAGAGTGGTGTCCGCGCTCACACTCAATAATCCCATATGGGAAATGAAGCCATGGTAACCTGACGGCAGTGTCTCCATAGTTGTGTTGTTTACAGTACTCTATAAATGGGTCCCTGTTACTCTGTAGTCAAACTGCTGCCCTTCGAGGCCTTTCAGTTCCTCTTCTGTCATGTCCCTTCTTACACAGCTCAAATTTTCTAACTTGTTTTTATTTTGAAGACTTTTAAAATGGACATTTTCAATAAATAAGAATAACAATGCTTTATAAAATAAGTCCTGTGTTTCTTCTTCATTTTCTTTTTCTTTTTTTTTTTTTTTTTTTTGCTAGCTGGTGTGCAGAAAGATTTCTCATGCTGTGTCAGCTTCCTCTTCTGTTTCCCTCATTAGCTATCCATGCTCATCAGGCCCCTGAACCAGCTTCTACCTTTTTCACTCAGGGCAGATGATATTTGTTCCCCACTTTAAAGAGATAATACATCTCTTGAGAGAGAACCTTCTGTAAGTTCTCCACCCCTCTCCTCCTGCCCACAACCTATAAACTGTCTGTACCTCTTCTCACCATTTTCCTTCCAATATAAGAGAAAGAGATATTCACTGTCTTGTTCAAGCTTATCCCTTGATCTTTAGTCTTGTTTCCATCCCTCTTTATATTTTGCAGGATTTTGTCAATTTTGCTCTATTTTGACCACAGGTGGAATGCTGGTGTCAGCGGTCAGGATGAAAATATTTGCTCCCCCCTCAAGATAGATGCACTGGATATTATCTGTTGCTACTCAGCATCCATTCCTCCTCCCACCCGCAACCCCAAGGCTAAAAAAGCACCTAGCCCAGACTCCCTTGCAGCTAGGGTTCCGATACAGTGTGGGTTCTGATACATTTTCAGTCCTGCCAATGAGATGCCTTTGTGCAATGCTTGAAAGGCTTCAGTTAGGCAGAGGCTATCTTCCTGGGGCTTGTTGGCTGGCAGGAGGTTCCAAGGATATGTTCGTGGCTTCTGTACTACCTATGGGTGACAGACTGTAGTGGCAGCAGCATCTTCTGAAACTGGATTTGGATTACAGCTACCGTGTTATGACCTTGAAGCCATAGTCAGTGGAAGCCCCCTGACTTCCACTTCTGTAGCCGTCTGGTTTTTTTTTTGTTTGTTTTTTGTTTTTTTGGCTGCATCGGGTCCTTGTTGCTGCGTGCGGGCTTTCTCTAGTTGTGGCGAGCGGGGGGCTACTCTTCATTGCGGTGCGCGGGCTTCTCATTGCAGTGGCTTCTCCTGTTGTGGAGTGCGGGCTCTAGGCACATGGGCTTCAGTAGCTGTGGCACACAGGCTCAGTAGTTGTGGCTCACGGGCTCTAGAGCACAGGCTCCGTAGTTGTGGCGCACGGGCTTTGTTGCTCCGCGGCGTGTGGGATCTTCCCGGACCAGGGCTCAAACCCGTGTCCCCTGCATTGGCAGGAGGATTCTTAACCACTGCACCACCAGGGAAGCCCCTGTAGCCATCAATTTTATAGGCACCTGATATTACCTTTCTGCTTGAGATCGCCTCAGCGTAGGAAGCCGAAGCAATAGCTGTAACATGGCACCTCCCATGTGCTAGGCTCTGCACTCTTTTACATAGTTAAGCTCCTGTAACCCTTGCAACAACCCTATGAGGTATTCACTATTGTTATCCCCATCTTACAGTGGTTGAACAATATGCTAGTATGTGTGGAGCAGGGATTTGAAACCCTGGTCCGTCTGCCTCTCGAATCCATGCTCTTGCTACTGCATCTCCTCCTCTGCACTTGGTACTTGCCAAGTCAGCTTCTACCTCAGCCATCTACTCTCCTGAAGTCACTGATGAGCTCTTATTGACAAATCCAGGGAACGCTTTTCAATACCCATCTTGACCTCTCTGCAGTTTCTGACCCTTGCCTCCTTGATAAATCTCTCCTTCCTGGGCTTTCATGATCCCAGCTTTCCTGGCGTTCATTCAACCTTTCTGACCACCCCAAAGTCTCCTTCGCTGGATCTGCCTCCTGCCTGTTCCCTGAATGTTGCTGATCCTTGACGCTCTTTGCCTCTTCTCTTCCTTTCTATAGCCTCTTCGTGGACAACCTTGTCTATTCCTATAACTTTATTCATCAAAGTGTAGATGACTCCCTGGTCCCTATTTTCCCATCCTGACCTTTTCTCCTGAGCTCCAGACCCGTGGATGCAGCTACCTTGTGGACATCTCAGCTTGGATGTCCTACAGCACCTCAAACTCAGCATGTCCCAAACTGTACTCCTCATTTGTAGTCCTAGATCTGCTCTTCCAATGTTTCCTATCCCAGTACATAGCACCCCTGGCCACTTAGTTGCCCGAACCGGAAAAACAAGTATTGTCCTTTATTCCTTCCTCTCCCTCAACCCTGTATAAATTTATACATTAACCCTTTATACATCTAGTCATCAAGTCTCATCATTTTTAACTCTGTTATAACCCCTGAACTTCTCCCCATCCTCCGTTGCCTATTTTTGATGCTTATCATCTCTCCCTCAGACTAATGCATCTCTTTGCCTCTTGTAGTCTAGCCTCTTTGGTGCCAATAGTCTGGCCTCTTTGGTGCCAGTAGAATGATTATCTAAAACATCTATGTCATTCACCTGTTTAAAAATTTAATCTCTGGCTACTCCCCACCACACTCAGTAAAGTTGGATCTCCTTGAATTTCTAAGTCCCATAATATGCCATTTGCCCTGCCTAGAATCCCTTTCCCATCCCTGTCCATCAAGCAAATTCATTCCTTTCCATTTAGAGTCAGCTCAAGTATCTATGTGAACTCCTGGTTTCTAAAACGCATGTACATATGTATCTCTGCATGTATATGTGTACATTTATATGTATGTAGTGTGTATGTTTGTATGAATTAGGGTTGCCAGATAAAATACAAGATGCTCAGTTACATCGGAGTTTCAGCTGTACATCAAATAATGTTTTGGTATAGATCATGTCCCAAATATTGCATGGGATATATTTATACTAAGTTTTTCAATGTTTACCTGAAATCCAAATATAACTGGGTATCCTGAATTTATTTTTTTATTATTTTTTTGGGGCTGCGTTGGGTCTTCGTTGCTGTGCACGGGCTTTCTCTAGTTGCGGCGAGCGGGGGCTACTCTTCTTTGAGGTGTGCAGGCTTCTCATTGCGGTGGCTTCTCTTGTTGCGGAGCATGGGCCCTAGAGCGCACAGGCTTCAGTAGCTGTGGCACGTGGGCTCAGTAGTTGCGGCGTGCGGGCT